>NW_016160806.1:43126-59163 GCF_001687245.7 Rhagoletis zephyria | reverse complement strand
TAATCACCAAACCTACTTGATCAAATTAAGAGTTAATGATTAAAAAATATTTTTTTAATTGCAGTTACGGTTAACTGTTTAGTCGGATTAAAATTAATCATTATTAACTGTAAGCAGATTGAATTTAATCGAATTAACTAACTAATTAAAACATCAATCGATTAATGCCAACATTGATTTCACATACATATCACTATACCAAGTTTCAGTTCTCTCCCACAAATACTTCCAGAGATATGTATGTAATATGAAAATTCCAATTTGTATGGGAGGGGCCTTGAGTTATCGCACTTACTTTCAGTCTAAGACCATCCTTCCGAAATCCGTAGTAAGTGTACTAAATTTCGTTCTGATCGGAAAACCGTTTAAGGAAGTAGCCTATTTTTCAATCCAGGTCATAAACCATCTTTGAGCAAAATTTAATTTTCAAACATGTGGCAATTCTTAAAAAAGTTGCCTATTTTCCAGCCTAGGTCATAAGCTATCTGTGTGCATACTTTCATGCAAATCAGTTCAGACATTTCCACGTATTTATTTAATTAAAGTTTCCTAATACGTCATAACTCTTAAAATAGTAGCCTATTTTCCAACATAGGTCATAAGCTATCTGTGTGCATACTTTCATGCAAATCAGTTCAGACATTTCCACGTATTTATTTAATTAAAGTTTCCTAATACGTCATAACTCTTAAAATAGTAGCCTATTTTCCAATCTAGATCATAGGCTATCTGCGTATAAAATTTCATCCAAATCCGTGCAGTCGTTTCCGCGTATTAATTTAATGAAACTTTTTTAACAGGTGGCAACTCTTAAGAAAAGTAGCCTATTTTCCAATCTAGATCATAGGCTATCTGCGTATAAAATTTCATCCAAATCCGTGCAGTCGTTTCCGCGTGATGATTTCCCAAACATCCAAACATACAAACTTTCACATTTATAATATTTATTAGATAGATTAGATTTACGAATTATGTACATATAATAAATACAAATTTATTTCATTGGAAGTTACTGGAATTCATTGACATTTTCTAACTATTTTATATACTACTGGAGTTTTAATTAAGCTCTTTGTGTACTCATTTGTTTTCTAAACAAATTAAAATGTGTACGCAAAGATTGCTGTAAATTTTCATTATTCACCTCAGACTGCAAAAACGACTAATTAGTCATGAATAAAAGAAAAGACTAATGACTTCATTTTTGCAGTCTTTAGTCAGGCAGGTGATTGATTGGCTGCAGTTAAAAAGTGTTAGTCAGTGAATATGACTGCAACGATTTAAAGTCACGAAGAATGCATTCTTTAACACCTCTGGGTGTGAGTAACATTTCCCATTTTAAAATTTTAAAATATTTTGGGAAAATTACCTGATTTAGAAAAAGGGTATACAGATCCGTAATCTACGACCTAAAATTAAGTTTGCACGTCTCGCCGTTTTTGTGTCATTTTAGCGTCGCTACAGTGTATTTATTGGTGCTCTTTTTATGACATTTTTAAGCCGTTTTTGAGACTAGGTTTATATGGGAGGTACATATGCTTTAAAATAAACCGATCAAGCATAATTCTCGTATTTTTCTGGATTTATGTCCGTAAATGTTACATATGAAAAAGCCTTACGCCAACTCCTTCTAATTGTTTCCAAAAAATTTATGCTGAACTCCCACTGTGCGCCGTCAACTGGACTCATTTGTTTTCTCGCTTTTCGGGTGCAAATAAGCAAATAACTTTAAGATAACTTTTGCGCTCTGAATATGTTTAAAAAGTTCGCTTCAAATTCGTAAAAAAAAATAAAACTAATGGTGAAGAGTTCTGTATTGAAAGTTGCCAAGTGGGAAAGCCAGAAATGTTTGGCGGTGTAAATGTGAATTGCGGTTTAAAAGTGCTAAATATAGTTAGATAGGTTTAATAAAGTATGTGCTTTGCGCTCATGCGTCTATTGTATATACCTGAAACTTGTCTTTTGGAAGGTGATCAGTTCCCTAGATCTCTTGGCATTGTAATTGTTAAAATTTTAATGAAAATTTGTTGAATTTTCTTAAATTTTGTATCAAGTTGGAAACTGTGATTTACACGGTTTTGGTTATAACAAAAAAAAAATATCTCGAAAAACATTACGAATATTTGAAGAAAATCAACACGTGGTCATTTGTTTGAGTCACTGGTAAAAAAAAGTTAAAATATTATGCCCTCAACCCCTAGGAATTTTCTAAATGGAATAAAAAATACCCTATCTCAGAATTTTGTTGAAGAACGCCCTATCTCAGAACTCGGTTCAAAAACGCCCTATCTCAAACGAAAATACATTGAAAATAAGCTGAGATAGGGCATTATTGAACCAAATTCTGAGGTAGGGTGTTTTACAATCAAATTCTGAAGTAGGGCGTTCTTGAAAAATTTTCTGAGATAGAACGATGTTGGAAAATTTTCTGAGGTAAGGCGTTTTCGAACTGGCTGCCGAGATACGTTGATCTTCCACTCAGCCATCGTTATGGGGAAACCACTTTTTCATAGAAATGGTATAAAGTTCTTGAAAATCAATATTTTTCGATCGGGTTTTTAATAACAACGATTTTCTTTGGGCCTCCATTGCCTTCTTTGGGGCTTTTGGGTGGATCTATAAAAAATTGTTAATATTAAAAATGGTTAAATAACAAATTGGCAATTGTGACTCGAAGTCTCCTAAAGGAAACCAGAGTTTTCCGATCGAAAACCATCAATTTTCAATAATTCTATACTATTTCTACGAAAAAGTGCTTTAGGGCAGTTCTAAGTATCATTCTTTTCCAGCAAAAATACGGATATTTTTCCATTTAGAAAATTGCTAGGGGTGAGTGCTTAAAATTTTAAACCTTTTTCCCCACGCATGTGTTTTGGACCGCCCTAATGTGCATACATTCACTATATAGACCATCCTGTACATATATGTAAATATGTATATCTAAGAGGTGTAATTGGGAATAAATCTGTGGTAAAATGCAGCAATCTGATAAGTAGGGATGCAGCTTTTACTATAATCCAACATGTGATCAAATATATTAAGTTTTCTAAATTCTTAGCACTTATGCAAACATAGCATTGTCACCAGCAAAAAAAGATGAATTGTCACAATTCATTCATCGAAGAGTCAACAACAGGACTTAAACTACATATATAGTGTGAACTACGTGGTAGTAAGGCATTCGCGTTTAGCAAATATTTGCACATAGACATTGGGCGCTCTGCACTATGCCATACTCCATCCACCTCCTACGGCTAATAGAATCGAGCACCAAATGGCAAACGACAAACAAAAATCGTCTGTCAACGACAGACAACCAACGTAATTGAGCAGAAGGCGATGATGACTTGCTCTGGGAAAGCAATGCCGTGCAGTCGAAGTTAAAGAAAAAAACAGCTGTCACGGATTCAATAAACACTTCAAATAAACTCAACGATTTATTGTTGAATCGTACGCGGCATTTGACAGTTTTTGACACTAGTGGCAATGCCATTTTTCTACGTACTACTATTTGCGCTGCCGTTGCTGCAACTGAAAAAGCATTAAAAAAGTGAGGTGATCGAAATGCGAGAAGAGTGTAGGAATGTATGTGAAAAAGGCGTTGCGAATGCGAGTAATTGGTGTTTGAAGTGTGCGCACGTCTAGCAGACGGACAATTCAATGATTGAGTAAGTGAATGTGAGTACTTGTGTGCGTGTGTGTGTGTGTGGGTGCGCGCGTGAATGTTGCTGTTGGCATAGGCGCCGTGCAATGAATTATTAATTCCGTGCTCCGGCTGGCGAGTGTGAACGCAATCGTTTAACTGCTGACAAAATGATAAATTTATTATTTGCAGTTATCCGCATGCAGCACCAAAGGATATTTGTAAACACATGCGCGTATGTTCATATATATTAAGCACACACACACATGTTAGCCATAAGTAAATATCGTCATACATATATAGTAAATATGCACCTGTCATTGGCCTCGCTGGTGCAACTATCGACTGTAGCTACTGACTTATGATGATTTTGTTGACGCGTGTAGATTTGTCGAATAAAATATTCCATTCAACTATTTGCCATATTTTCAACCTATCCTTTAACCTCTCATACGTCTCATACGTCTCAAAGGAATAAGTCTCTGCAATACCCGGCACCGTTTTCGGTCCAAGCTCTTTCGCCCGCTGGCAATAATCACGCGCGTACTCCATCAAGTGCGTGATTAATCACTTCCCAACAGGATAATCATTACCAGCATATCCCACCACATTTTATTCCGAACTCCGCGTTTACTTATGCGCAAGTGTATTTACTTATATTTGTGTATTAGATTGCACTGTTAACCAATACACTTGTACATATTTAGTCTCTCTGATACTCTACCTGAAAACTAAATTAGAAAGTCCAACAACGTTAAGAACAAACTTAACTAAGATAATAGCCAGGAAGTACGCAAAAGTGTGCGCTTAAGAGTCAGCCGCAACTGCGATAAGTAAACGATATCCTTTCAAGGTTGCTCAACAGTTTCGTTTATCGTTTATTGCAAAGGCGGCGACGAAGAAAAGAAAAAAAGTCAAATGTTAAAGTTTTCAACTTTTTGCCGTGTTAGCTTAGCCGTTGAGCGGCTAAACTGGTGAAAGTGTTGACTTCAGCTTAGTGCTTGTGTTTTTCTTAAGTATTTCTTCCTCAAAGCAAACTATCTGCTTGATGTATCTTTGAAAATTGGAGTGTTGCAATAATTTTTTAATAGTTACAGCTAAGGAAGAAGATATTATTATTGCGCAGTTTGTGGTACTAGAAGACTTCCATATGTCGCATTATGAATGCAATATTACTATCCTCCCGTTTATCCCAATCTGTGGCCTTATCCTTATCCTTATCCTTATCCTTATCCTTATCCTTATCCTTATCCTTATCCTTATCCTTATCCTTATCCTTATCCTTATCCTTATCCTTATCCTTATCCTTATCCTTATCCTTATCCTTATCCTTATCCTTATCCTTATCCTTATCCTTATCCTTATCCTTATCCTTATCCTTATCCTTATCCTTATCCTTATCCTTATCCTTATCCTTATCCTTATCCTTATCCTTATCCTTATCCTTATCCTTATCCTTATCCTTATCCTTATCCTTATCCTTATCCTTATCCTTATCCTTATCCTTATCCTTATCCTTATCCTTATCCTTATCCTTATCCTTATCCTTATCCTTATCCTTATCCTTATCCTTATCCTTATCCTTATCCTTATCCTTATCCTTATCCTTATCCTTATCCTTATCCTTATCCTTATCCTTATCCTTATCCTTATCCTTATCCTTATCCTTATCCTTATCCTTATCCTTATCCTTATCCTTATCCTTATCCTTATCCTTATCCTTATCCTTATCCTTATCCTTATCCTTATCCTTATCCTTATCCTTATCCTTATCCTTATCCTTATCCTTATCCTTATCCTTATCCTTATACTTATACTTATCCATATCCTTATTCTTATCATTATCCTTATCTTCGCCATTTTCCTTTTCTTTATCCCTCAAGTAAGAGGGAACTAAACCTTCCCAGTTGCTCCAGACTTTTGTCGTGTCTTTGCTATAGACTTTGGTAGTGTCGTTATCTTTAGCCAGTGTGAGTACCTTTGACAGTGGGTGCTCAATTATTGGATGAACTGGCCTCGTTTCAGCCCAGCGAATGCTGAATGAAAACTAGGTTATGTACAACTGAACGATTTTTTTGGCCAAAGGCAAACAAAGAACGGTCAAGAAATTTTTTTGGGCCTAGAAAGCAGCAACTCTCAATCCTTGTGGGTGTGTTCGTAAGAAGGGCTACTTAGCCCCTTCAGGACGATTATATATCTACTTAAAAAAATACGATTTGAATTGTAATTTGTGATTCATCGAAGCTATGTATATATATACTAAATCTCATGTCACAAAAAGGCGGTAATAATTTCAGCTGTAAAAAATGACTTAAAAAATCGCCACTTTCCCAAAAAAAAATTTCAGTTTATTTCAAAACATTATTTTTCCCTAAAATTTTGTAACAATGTCAAATAAAAGTCAGGCAATTTTGTCACTGTTTTCTATAAAAAAAATATATAATTTTTTCCAATGTTTCGAAAGTTTTTTAAAGTTTCTCAAAAAAATATTAACTGCTATTAAATTAATTCTGTTCAATGATTATTGATTGACTGATCAATTAAATTATTATTTTACCGAAATAATAATATTTTTTTTCCAAAAAATTATTTCATTCAAGACATATAGTTTTTGTTTAGCATTTGTTAAATTATGGTTTTGGTAAATAATTTTTTCCTAAAAAGTATTAAAAAACAAACATGTTTTATCCAACATCGTCTTTTTTAATATTATAAATCATTATCATTATTTTCTACAAAACATATATTTTTGCCACCAAATTAGTTTTCCTAATGTTTGCAAGTTTTTTTTTTATTCTCAAAAAATATTTTCTATTGTAAAATTAAATTCAAATTAATACCGAAAAAGAATAATTTCCTACCTAAAAAATATTTCCCCCAAAAAATGGATTTTAAATAGTTTTTATAATATGCTTTCATTCTGGTAAAGTAAATGGTAATTTGTTCCCAAAAACATAAAAAAAATCAAAAAATTCAAAAAATATTTTTTCCTAAAACAATTGTTTATTTTTAATTTTTTATAATTATATTGAATTTAACTCCAGAAAATCACGTATAATTTTGATAGAAATATATTTTTTCCCTAAAGAAGTATCTTTGAGGAAAATAGTTTTTTTGATATTTTCTAGTATAAAATTACATTCAAATAATAACGAAAAAGAATAATTTTTTACCTAAAAATTATTTACCCCAAAAAAATTTATTTAAAATAATTTTATAATATGCTTTCATTTTGGTAAAATAATTTGTTCCCAAAAACATAAAAAAAAAATTTTAAATAGTTTTTCCCAAAACAGTTATTTATTTTTAACTTTTTGTAACTATATTGAATTTAACTCCAGAAAATCGCGTATAATTTTGGTAGAAATTATTCTTTGCCTAAAGGAGTATCTTTGAGGAAAATAGTTTTTAAACATTTTTGGTGTTTTTTATTCCCCAAAAATTATAAAAACATAGATACAAAATCGCTAGGATTCATAAAATATCTCCTCCAAAAACTACAAAAACATAGATAAACAAAACCGCTAGAATTCATAAAATATCCTTATGAGTAAAGTTACTTTTTGGGAAACATGCTGCCCTGTTGGAGTCATCTCACCACTTCGCTTGCTGCCAAACTTCGTTAGTGACAGCGTTTTTTTTCGCACTAACTTAACAGTTACCGTTTGCAGTGGTATCGTAAAGGACTTATGGTTCTGGGCCAAGTGTGCGCTTGCTAAAATAACCTAAGATTTTAAACAAAAAGAATGCACACTTTAATCAACATGTTGTTTATGTATTTATGCACAGCACATTTAGTACAAGTACAACAAGTATAGCATACCCATTCACATGGAAAAGATTGAAGTGCACACTCATCAACTCAACAGTGGCCACTTCAACTTCAACTTGGTTGGCACTTTACTTTTTGCCACACCAACACTCCGCTCGCTGCTTGTTGCATGTTGCACATGCTAGTCAAGTTCCTGGCACGCTGTGGCTGCCTGGCTTGTTGCATGCCGCATCAACACAAACAAAGCTAGGAGTTTATTGTGCAATGGTACGCCTTTAAATTTGCCGCGAGTTGATGAAGTAAAAATAAAAATAAGAAAAATGCCACAAAGAAAAGAGTAACGAAACAAAAGTGCAACAGCCAAAAAATAAGAGAGCTCACTGAAGGGCGGAAGGATTAGTAGGAATAAGTAGTACGGGGTCGGTGGAGAGCATACCAAAAAATGGAGGATAATGAAAGCAGCAAAGTAGAAGTTTCAACAATGCAACACTAATTGCGTGGCAATGGCATAAAAAGCGGCAAGAATAAGACAAGCAAAAAATTACTGTAAAGGATAACAAGGACGATAAGTGACAAAAAGTGTAGATATATTTAAGGAAGTGCTTTGTCGCTGACTTAGTGCTGACTTTAAGCTTAAATTGTAAAGAAGTGGCGGGCAATGAAAAACTCCAATGGCGCTGGCGACACTCCGGCACCAGTTACATTAAACTAATAAAGCGCAAAGGACATGCCGTGCGATGACGGTAGGATGAAAAGGCGCACAGAAAAAGGCAGACGATTATTCAAATCGGGTACAATTTTTAAATGAACAGAATTCAATGCATAGAAACAAATTTGTGGACATTAAATAAATAGCAAGGAAATGCTGGCGAGCAAGCGTTTGGTGATTAACCGAATAAGGATGCAAGAAACCAGCGAGAGAGAGCGACGCTAGGGCCTTGTAACACTTTCATGGTGACGCAAATTTACTATTTCACGCACGTACGATAAATTGAAATTTCTACAACTTCAATTTGTTTTGTGTGCCTTCTATCTGTGCAAAGATGTACAAGGAAATTCTTCCGCCCTCTACGCGTCAGTGTGTTCAGAGTATCTGCTTGGTGAAAGTATTCAAATTTCATTTTATGAAACTGTAATATTTTCTTATATCACAAGTTGACAATTTCTATGTTTCACAAGAACTCTACAAATTCACGTAATAACGCACATTTCGACAATTGGCAGCTTAACTGGTTTTTGGGGTGGGCAAAGTGTAGCGCCGCGCCGCATGAATTGACCGCTAAGGCAAACACAAAGTTTCCCAATGGGACGCACAACTGTTGGGACTGCAGTGCCACATTTCTGTTTTTTTATTTTTTTTTTAATATCGGGCATCTCAGTATTAAAGCCAAGTAAATTTTTGTAAAAGAATATCAAAACATACAAAGCCCTTGCAATAATATTTTCAACTCATCACGAATTGAGATGTAGATTGAAGAAATTGTGTCGTCGTCGCCTACTAGCTCATCAGCCGCGAATCCCTTGTGTGCAGCGGCGCGCTACTTGCAACCAACATTAATACTACGTAATCCAGCGTCCAGTCCGCACGTCCGCATAGCATCGACAAATGAAAAATAGTTATAAAACGTTTGATGAATACCAAAAGCAAGTTGTCAATTGAATTGTGTGTAAACTTTTCAAATTACGAGTGAAGAGTACCGCTGGTTGCAGTGCTTAGTAAGTGCTTTTTGTATCTCAGACGCGAAGCCACTAATCAGTGGAGAGGGATGAGTCAATTTGAGGATATTTTTGCGACCAGCGGGAGGCGTGCGTGCTCGTGGTGGCGCCAGTGGCTAGTTGATATATTCGTACTATAATGTGGCATCTTAGCGCTTTCATGGGATTTGCTTTGCTTTGGTTTAAGCAATTTCGCTTAGCTTATAAATAAACTAGCTCGTTTGCACTTAATTGAGTGAGTGAATTGCCTGCTTCTAACACTTAGTTCAGTCTGTTTGATGACTTAATTTATGACTTTGGAGAGCATGCGGAGTATTTTAATCGTTTAATTGTGGCTTGTGTTTGCATTATAATTTTTTATTGGATTAACAGCTGCAATGAAATTTTTGAGTGCCTTAAGATTTTAAGAAGAGTGCAGGGGGTTTAACGCAAATTGCATAGTTAACACTGAAACCCTGTGTTTTGAAAATGTGGACATTTTTGCACATTAGGCGATTTAACTAATCAAATTTACCCAATTCATCGGAATATTATTTTTTCGTTTTTTTTATGTATATTACCGCATAACTTTGGACCACTTTAACCGATTTCTATAATTTTTTTTAAAGCAAAGGTCTTACCTCACAGGTGGTCCCATGCTAATTTGGTTTAAATCTGATCATTGGATCACGAAGAAATTAACGATGATGTTAAATGTTTGTATGAGAATTGAAGTCGGTTTTGTTTTTTGCTTAAAAATGATTTGATTAAATATTTTTTTTAATTTTTTTAGTTAATTTTTCTTTTAATTTTTTTAGATTTTATTGTGTAAAATGAAAAATATATTATTTTTTAAACTTCATTTTCTTCATTTATTTTTGCTTTATTTTAAATTTAATTCGTTATTCTTATGTTAATTTAATTTTACGATTTTATTGTTTTATCAAGAAAATTATATTTTTTTATTTAATTTAATTTTTAGGATCTTACTGCCGGTTTCAAGAGAGCAACTAAAGTGAAAAATTATCTTTTTTCTGTCAGTTTCATATTAAATATAAATAATTTTTCACTGAATTTAATTTCGTGAAACTGGCTATTACTCAATTTTTGTAATTGTTTTTTTTTTGTGTATTCTTTTAAATAAAAATATTTTTAATCTATTTAAATTTTTAAGTACTACTTCACTTTTTTATTCAACTTTTACTTTTTCTAATATAATTTTCTGTTATTTATTAATTTTTATGATTTTAAAAGGAAAAATATGTATATTTTTTAATTGGAATTAATTTTGGAAAAGCTTATAGCAAAAAGGCGAACAGCATAACGCTAAGACTACAGACGTGAAACTATCGTACCGCCTTAATTTCATGCGGAATAGAAAGTTGTTTAAGGGACACTAAACTAGTATTTTGGAACAGCCCAAGTAAGGTGCTTTAGATGGCAAGCAGAAAGAAAAAGTTTTTAGTTGGTTAACTACTAGTTTGACAGCTAGCTTCGAGAGGTGCCCACGTAATTAAAACAGCCAAACCCGGGTTTTCTATATAACCTTTTTAAATAGTTTACAATGCAAGTAGTCTCTCTCGTCTGCCTCTCATCGTTTAGCTTCAATATTTTATGTATTTTAATTAATAAGTAGCTATCATTGCATACATTCAATCATTTCAAGAAATATTTGTAAGAAATGAGCATATATGATATACTTCTATATTGGCTTAGCTTACTAACTTCTCAATGTGTAAGCAATCCGAAATCAAAGCGAGACAGTCTAGTATCATTTTTGTGAATGTATTGTGTACATGTTTATTTATAAACGTATGTGTCCCTTTTCTTTCGTTCGAGTTTATTGATATATTTGTACTGTAATGTTTTTGGACGGTACTGGCTCTTACTGCCGATTTAGGAGTATTACATATAAGGAAATAAAACTCAAAAAATCGCTAATGGCAGCAAAATTAAATTTAAGATAAATTCAAAAAAAGCATTTCAAATATGTAGTTTCTTTTAGTCGCAAATTACAATTGGCAAACATTTCATAAAATTTCACAGAAGCATAATAAATTGGCGAAATCGTTACAAACAAACAACAACAACTGATTGAGTTTAAGAAGTGAAAGAGAAAAACGTCCAACTTTTTATTGATAACCCCCAAAATATTCGCCCTTACTCAAAAATTACACAAAGGCATTGATATGCATACCAGTATATATATATGTATATACATATTCATGTACAAATACCTCTTAACATGCTTTAATTTTTTTTTTTTTTTTGTTGAAAAAAACTTTATACTGCCGAAAGGACATGGGTGAAAAAAACTACGAAAGGATATTCATAAATAAATAAAATAAAAAAGTAAACATTTTTCAAACGTGTTGGTAAGGTGTAGTGATGAAAATAAGTATCTAGTAAGGGCAAAGCAAGGGCACGGAAACAACAACAAAAGTGAATACAAAACAAAAATGATGATAACAAATGAAGCGGCAAAGTTTGTGAAAATAAATACTAAAAGTATTTGAAAAACTTACCGCGTAAACTTTGTTCGCTTCAAAAAGCCTTGCGGTTATATAAGCAATCAGATGACATGCGAAATTGAAAAAGAAAAAGTTTTTAATTTCAATATTTGAAACATGCGAGTTTATTAAGTATCAGTGCATATGTATCAGTGATTGGTATATTTACTTAAATACTTTTTTCTTTAAAGTACCAATTTGAAGAGTTGTAGTTGGAAGTTGCTAAATATTAAAGACAATTTTAAGTCTTTAGGAGATGTTAAATACTAAATAATTAAGTACTAAACTATTTGAGGAGGGTGAATTACTAAAGTACTGAGGTATTTAGGAGAACTTTAAATACTGCCAAGTTTTGGCAAAGAGAGAATAACCGGTTTTTCCAAAAAAGTAACTCTACTCATAAGGTTATTCCATGAATTCTAGTTGTTACAGATTTTGGGAAAATATTAAAAAAAAAGTACCAAAAATTTTTTAAAATATTTTTCTAAAAGATACTTCTTTAGGCAAAAAATATTTTTTTATCAAAATCTTAAATGATATTCTGGTGTTATTAAATTCATAAAAAAAAATATTTTTTAGAATTTTTTGGGGAACAAATTATTTTACCAAAATCATAATTCAACGCACATTATAAAAAAATAAAAATTATTTTTTGGGAGAAATAATTTTTTGCTAAAAAATTGTTTTTTTTCGGTATGGTTATTTTACCGAAAGATATAATAGAGTTTAACTTTATAGTACATAATAATTGTTGAGAATTAAACAAAAAAAACTTTCAAAAATTTGAAAAAATTCTTTTGTGACAAAAGTATAATTGTTGTAGAAAATAATGTAAAAGTGGGTTAATTTTTGTTTTAATAACTTATCACACATTAAAAAAATGTCTGGACTAAAATAATTATCATTAAAGTTAGAGAAAGTTAAAAAGAAATTTAAAAAATATTTTTATTTCTTTTTTTTTGATTAAACATATTTTTTTTATTAATAGGTACTTTTTAGAAAAAATGAAATATTTTACAAAAACCACAACTTAACAATTGTTAAAAAGAAATTAAATATAGATATCTTGAAATTTGTTTTAGAAATTAATTTTTTTCAGTATCATAATTTAATTTAGGTGTTATTTAACTGAATTTAATTTAATAGCAGAAAATATTTGTTTTGAGAGATTTTAAAATACTTTCCAAACATGTTTTTGCAGAAAATATTTTTTTTTTGTAGAAAATACTTTTTTTATTAATTTTAAAAACATTTCTAAATTTTGATAAAATCTTAGGGAAACAAATGTTTGTTTTGTTAATGGAAAGTGACAATTTATTAGAAAGAAGTTATTTCTGTGACAGCTGAAATTATTACCGATTTTTTGTTTTTTTTTCACATGAGATTTTACTTAGTTATTAAGCTTTGATGAATCACAAATTACAATTCAAATTATATGTTTTTAAGTAGTTACATACTCATATACATACATGCTTACATATGTATACATTACTAGAGTTCACTCTTTGATGCGAAAATGCGAAAGGCAAATATGAGCGCTTTATTTTGCACAAAATCGTGAACTGTCGAATATTTCACATTTTCGCACTTTCTCTCAAACGCACACAGTTTTGCCTTAAAGAGGGAACTCGGTTTTGAAAGGGTTAACCTTTCATGATTTTTCATTAACTTTTGACATTTTTTCGGGAATTCTTTTGATTTTGGTTTAAGTTCTCGGAGTTTTTGGAATTTTTCGGAATTTTTCTAGATTATTTCGTTATTTTCGAGACCTTCCGGAACTACTATTGCATAAGTATTAAGTGAAGCCAAAATTATTAACTACTTTTATACGCCGAAAAATAAGTACGTAAATACTTTTAGTAAACAGGAAATGCAAATCAGTGTGTGTTGAGCACATTCTAAACTCGTTGAGAGACGAATTGCCTGATTAGCTCCCTTGTGTGCTTACATTTTACACTTACTTAGATATATTCTCACATTTTTGCATACACATACAAATAGTTGTACAGATGTGCATGTATGTGTGAACTATTCTAATTCATGTGTCGCTTTAAAAGCCCTTGAAAGCCCACACAAAAGCCTTTTTCGCTAACTTTGTTGTGTTGAATGCAATGTGTCTGCAAAGTTTTAGCCTAAAATGTGTACAACTGAGACCTGCATTTACGACTCGTAATATAGCTAGCATACAACAATAAACATCAATTTTGCCAAACAACGTAAAAAAGTGATGCTACACACAGTCGTATCTCGCATAATTGTAATGGCAGTTGGTGAAAAGTTGTCGCTAACTCGTCCGATTTTCGGGTTACAGCTAGCTCGCTTTCACCCACATTGTGATTGTTGTTGTTTTGTTGCATGATTATTCGCATTTGTTGGCTTATTTTTGCCGCTGTTTACCCTTCCGATTTTTTTTTTAACTTTCGCACTGTACATTCAACACCTTCGCCCTTACTCTGACGTATGCAAATACATACATACACACAACTGCGTGCTTTTTTGCATTTGGCAGCTCCAAGTAACGCCGCTCCCTCGGACTTCGAAAGCCCTTTGCCATCAAATTTTTGTTGCCTCTAAATTTTACACTTTCGATTTTTTCCCTTTCTGTTATTCCCCAGTTTGTCCGGCAGCAGCAGTTTCTGCTCAGTGCTCATTTCTCTTCGTATGCTTGTAAATATGTATGTATGCATGTACTAAGCACAAATTGTGCATTGAAATTTTTATAGAAAAATTATTTCACATCAAAGTTCAAAGTTCACACATGATTGTGAAAATGAAATTGCGCAAGTTTCTTCTTTCAGTATTTTCCTCTTTTTTGATGCTAAATATGTAGCATACCGATAGGCGTCTGACCGTTGGTGTGTGCGGATGCGCAGCACAGCTTGAATAGAACGTTTTCATATTTAGTTTGAGCACACATTGACACTTCTGTTGAATTACAGCAGAGTTTCAAATACTATTTTGCTTAATTTCATACGAAAATTCACACAGCTGCCCTGCATAAAATAATTTTCATTTTCAAATTTTAGATATCATTTCGACATCTCGCTCGTTTATTGTTGCGCAGCATATAAGAGTTAATGTGTGCGAGGACATACTATACTACATGCTGAGCGAACTGTGCGAAAATTAAATTTTGTTCGGTTTTAACGAACCAAATCAGTGTCGAGGCGACAGATAACTTTATAACCAGTTACTTTCAATTTTCGGAAATTGTACTTCTATGTTTTTGGCAGTATTGTTTGAAGACAAAAGGTGATTGGATGAAGAAGCACTTCCTTTCACATTTTTCGACATATTTTCTATTGAATATTTCTGTACCGAATTGGCATGAAAATAAATTTAGAAGCCTAAATTAATATTAAATTCTTTTCATTCAAAACTATTACGCACCCAAGCGATCCCGCACAGTCATTGTTAGCAGGAACTAAAAATTATATACAAGAACATACCTTAAATGGCAGAACACCTCCTGTCAACTACTATCAAATTTTAATCAATCTTCATCATTTAGTTTTTCTTTGGTAGCCTTCGAAAAGAGACAACCTCTTAATGTTTAACATAAAATAAAACCTTGCTATACTATACTTGCACTATGTGAATCAGTTCAAGGGTTAATAGGTGGTTTACTGAAAGAAAGTGCGCTAGTGGATTGAAACTAAAGGCTACTCAAATGACCGGATACATCACACGTGACGTGAATATTTGGACATGAGAAAACTCTCCGCACGATTGGTTCCGCAAGTGCTTACGCTCGATCGTAAGCGCAATCGTGCGATCACTTCAAAGGGCAGTTTAGCGATGTTCAATCGCAATCCGGAGAACTTCAACATGGATGCGAAGCAATACACCAGAGACCAAATAACACTCAAGAACGCTAAAAAGTCAAGGGATCTGTGGCGCCAATTGTCGCCAAGTTTCTTGATATGCACGATGAGGTATCATTCACTTTCGATTACCTTGAACAGTTGTGTTAAAGATTCAACATTGACTTGGAGCAAAAACGATCTCATTTAGCGATGAACACAGTGTTTTTCTTTTTGTGATCTCGTGAGCAGTCACAATTTCCATTAATTAGGTTACGAAGTGCTTCCTTATCCAACAAACTCTTTATATTTAGCACCCTGCGCCTACTTATCAAGTCTGTCGCATTTGGCCATCATTTCTTATGTGAAATTTACCGCTGACTCCGAATTTAATACCTAAATCTCAAAAACAAAATGGCGGACTAAATAAAAATTTTTTTAATTTTCATGAAAGGTGATATTAAATGTGGCAGGGACACTTTTTATTAAATGTAATTTTTATACCCGAGCGCACTTGTGCACAAGGGTATATTAATTTTGTTCACATAACGGTTGTTTGTAACAGCCAAAACGAATCGAGATAGATATAGACAAATGTATACATAAATGATCAG
>NW_016160806.1:36071-41122 GCF_001687245.7 Rhagoletis zephyria | reverse complement strand
TATCAGATTTACCAACTTTTTTTCTTCAAACTAAAGCATCACATGCAAATAATGACTTCTTTGAACAGCACCACTTTCATTATTCTACCTCCTCAAATACTCGCCGGCATCAATTACTACGTTTTTACGTTACCAAAGCGACAATAAACTGATAAGAGAAAAAAAAACGAACAAAAACTGTAAAACTACTAAATTGTAAAAAGTGAGCGAACGGCGTGTCTTTTAGTGTTCCTTATGGCTAAAGTTGCAAAAGCAATAAAAATCATGGCCAACCACCAAACGCCAAATACCGCAAGGCAAACTTCAAACGATCAAAAAGCAGAGAGCGACCAAAGACTACGGACCGAAATGGCAGCAAAGAAAAGTTAAGGCGGCAGCAGCAATGCAAAGAACTTTGGTGCAAACTCGAACTCGAGTAATTAGAGCAAAATGTGGCTGCAAGTTTTCTTTATCACTAGGCGTTGAGAGGCAGGTAGGAGGAGGCGGAGGAAAAATGTGGTAATTAATTTTAATTTCCAAAAAAAAAAATAAAAAAAAAAAATAAGCCAAAGGCAGGGTATTCGAAAAAAGAAGAAATTTAAAAAATTGAATGAAAGAATTGTTGTAATACTTACTTAGAAAACCACACTTTAATTTATGCGCGACTTAGCAGCGACGACGCGACTGCACTTAACCTCAAAAGAAAAAAAGACAAAAAAAAACTGACTCTATAGCAAAAAAGCAAATGGAGTCAGAAGCGAAGTACATAGGTATGGGGAAATAACAGCGCAGCGCAGTTGAATAAATCCTCGACTGCCAATAGCTGCTAATCCTTTTGTAAGCTGCGATCGAATAACAATTCCGAGGCAATAACTATTGTTTGCAATTCCAATCCTTGTTGTTGGTGGGGCAGTTATTATTGCTGTTTTTTTTTTTTTGCTTTTATTGCAGTAACGGCTGTTGTTTGGTATTTGCACGGATAACATTTCAATTTCGCGCTTAGTAATGGCAAAAAGGAATTAAAAGAAAACAGTTGCATACGTACATATGTATATATTAGAGTACAAATTGAAGGGGAATATAACGGTAGTGCCAGTAGAAACGTATGAAGAATGAGAACGCTGTGTTATATAAGCGGGGAATGTGGTTTATAGATAAAAACAAAAAAAAAAAAACAGGTAAATACCTAGATATTTCCAGGCTAGATTACTGATTGAATAGTTGTAGATATGTCCCTTGTTGTATTAAATGGCTCAATAGGAATGGTTGTTCAAGAAAAAATGAAATGCTGCAACATTTTCGAAGCATTTTTTCTCACAACCTCAATCAGTTCAGGTTGGATTGAAATGACTTTTAAAGAAGTAGGTCCGCTCTGAGGTCATGCGCTGTTACCAATCCCTTATGATATTACGTTAAGTCACTTAGGACTGCAACTATGTATGTATGTGTAACAAATATCTATCGCTTCCACTACTGTCAGTGGCCAGAAATAGTTCTTGTTATTTCTTGTTATTTGTGCTTCAGCATTCATTGGCTCATCGAGTAGTGTGGCTATTGATATACATATATAACGGGTCCTTTCTGAAAGAATGAAAATAACTCGTTTCTTCTCTTAACACCTTTTCGCGACACTCTTTGCTGTGTCCAACACTTACCCTTGGTCTTCGAGCTGAAAAGAAGACCAAGTTACAGCTCTGGTGCGAAAAATCTGAGTTGACTTCGATATAATTCACAATTTGATTTTTCTCCAAAATACCAAGAATTTTTTAAGGGAACTTCAAGCAACAAATAATGTGGATACCGTCCTTTAAATCCCCCAATACCCCATAAGGGATGCGTTACAGCAAAGTTTACGTAAGAATTCCCCCACAGACTCTCTATCTCTCTCAAAACAGGCATTTATTATTTGAATATTACTTGGCTTTTGGTGCTTTGCGATGGAAAATTGTTCGTATGCGATTGCGGAAACGGTGCCAAAATTTATTCGAATTACGGTTCAACGTAACAAAAACTCCTTTGAAATGGTCATAAACTAATATTGCACATACTACTTACTTAGTTGAGATGCCTATAGCCTCAGTAAACCACTCCCTGATAATTTTAATTGATAGTACCGAATCCTCGTAGAGATATTTATCAAAAAAAAATAATGCTTAATGAGAACACGATTTCAATTGTTGGCACAGCTCTGGATGGCATAAAAATGTAATTTTTTTAATTCACTTTCTTGTTCTCGAATAATGAGACAGATATCATAATGTTTCCTCTCAAAGTCACAAAACAAAATCGGCCATCGTAAGCCCTTCCTAGTTCTGCCTGGCATATCTCATCTAAAAAATAAATTTATTTGAGGCATGTGCCGACAACAGCGAATGCCAATCAACCCAATCGAAATATTGCACTTAACTGGAGCACAACAAACCAATAAAGTATTTGCCTGCAATAAAGTATTGACTCCAACCATTTATATCCAACTGTATGTACTATATTTAAACACAGTCAGTCACTGCTCTCTTAATCTGAAACAATGAGTTTTCACCAATCCACCAAAGCCCCCTTCAACCTCACCAACCATATTCGTGCGCGCTGTCAGCAATGCTGGCGATTAAAACTCAAACACCGATTGCCTCATCGAATTGCCACCACATTTCAGACTCCAACTAGGATTTGTTGGGTTTTTTTATTATTATTTTTCTCCGCCTCTTTGCTTGCGGTTTTTATTCCTTGTTGCATCTGGTTTTTGTAAGCCGCAGCATAAATACGAGTGCAGACAAAATGTAAATCGTAAAATCATTTCAACAGTTACTTATTGCGTTCAGCTATTTGCTGCTTTTCAATGTTACAACAACAAGTACATACAGACAAACGGAGGCAGTAGCAAAGCTTACATAGTTTACTTGTGAAAATTTTTCAACCGAAAAAAGTGGTTAAAAGGAGCAGAATGGATGTTTTAAAAAGCTAACTGTAAATAAATATTGCTGCTACTGAGGGCCAATGAACGTCTGCCACACTGTCTGTAATCACAGATCAATGTGTTTAGGCATTCGAGTTACATACCTTCTCATATTTGGTACTGGCGTCTACGGATTTTAAACATTTGTATGCGATTTCAGAAATTCGCAGGCAGGGCAATGTTCTTCGACAATAATGATTTTATGCTCTATTTTGCAATGCTGATTGAATCAATACGACGATTGCGGTCTACGATTAGGTTGAATTTTTTTGAATTTCAATTTCTGTTTTCATTTTAATGTCAATCACTGAACATTATCTGATTTCCACACACATACATTATTATAAAAATCACAACATTAGCAAGTTGAGAATTGCACATAAATCAAATATGAAGCAAGTATGGTATACTTCAGAGAGAAGATTTTTCCAATTGAATACTCTAATTGGTGTTTGGGAAAGTGATATGCTTCTGAAAAAACTCGTTTCAGCGGAGACAACGCTGTCTCAACAGCGGCTCCCAATGTTTTTTTTTGTTTTGTGTAGGAGAAAGTCTTAGTCCTCAGACACAGTTAGTGAAAATATCTTTTTCCATATTTTTTCTAAATACGGAATTCCCTCAGAAAAATACTTTATCTTGACCTTCCAAAAATGGTTCAACAGCGGCCAGCAATTCGCGGAAAGAGGTGCAAGTTTCTGGAAGCTAGATCTGGTAAAAAGGGTGGGTGTTCAAATCCCATTTCTCGAATGACAGCCATTGAAACCACGACGTTGTCTTGGTGAAACAGCCGTCCATCTCGCAGTTTGTCGCGCTTTTTTCGTGATGGCCTCTCGCAATCTGCTTAATTGGTCTGCGTAGTAAGAGCCCCTAACAGTGCTTCCCTTTTCCAAATATTCCACCATAATTATTCCTTCGACGTCCAGAAAACGGATGCCATAACCTCCTCCCGCCGACTTAACACTTTGAATTATTTCGGTGTCCGTGATGAGGCTCATTTCCAAGTCATGGATGGTTGTTTCATTCCAGGATCAAAACGGTCAATTCAAGTCTCATTCATGGTCAAGAAAAGTGGCAAAGCATTTTCCTTATCCACTTGGAGCTTTTCAGCTTCTGTTTCGAAATTTTCAATCGTGTTTTCTTTTTCTCGTCAGTTAACATTTTCTGTATCCAACGCACAGAGACTTTCTCATTTGCAATTCATTCACAAAGATTCTTTGAAGTCTACCATGTGAGATCCCAACGACTTTTTCGGCTGTATGCCTGCTTGTCACTCTTCGATCTACCAACGTAGCATACTCGACATTTTCCCCGTTCTCTGTAGTGAGTGGCGTGAATGGGTGTCATTTGCGTAGTTTATCTTCAATGGATATTCTGCCTAGCTTAAAGTAATTGGCCCAGCATGTCCCTACGGAATATGGAGAAGTCCCTTAAGTCGCTGTGTATTTCTTTGGTAGAAATTTTTTAAACAGAAGTATTTCATGAAGTATTATTTCCGCCCATAGTAAATACATGGAAACCAAAAGTGGAATGTGAATCGGTTGGATCACGCATATACTTAGCAAACGCGGGCTGGTTAAAATACTGAAAATTAATCATATAAATCAGCGTTTCAGACCATACATATATAATGTTCACTAAAATTAAAAAAAAAAAATACAAAAATTATTTCAGTTTTTTATAGTAGTTTTGTACAGTTGTAAAAATTCTGAATTAAAAGTTGAAAATTTTGATGCAACTTTTTTTAATTTTTGTGAACTTTATATGAAGTGTGTTTCGTTTATATGGTTTATATTAGACTCCTGCGCAATTCCATTTAAACGGCCCAACAAGACATCCGATCGCCGCGCAAATACTTTCCATCCCCTACTTTCATCGTTCGGGTCAATTGTGAGTAAGCATAAACCAGTTTCAGCAAGCGTACGTAAACTACCGATCAATAGCAACACGCGTAGAGTATTTACTTTGCCTTCCGCAACTACTGCGAGTAAAAGGTATTTGACAGTAGAGTACTCTACTGGTAGTACTTGAGTATTTTCGAAGAAAACATACATTTGTGGCAAGAATGATAGAAGAATTTTCTGGATCGCGCATTTGTGGTATCTGAAAAAAACTAAGGACA
>NW_016160806.1:0-34310 GCF_001687245.7 Rhagoletis zephyria | reverse complement strand
ATTTCCATATTCTATTTTTACTCTTTCAATTTCACTGACCAGCGCTGCAAACGATATCAACTAGTAGGCTAACAACCAGAATTGAAATTTAATACGCAAGTACTTACCGTACTACAAGTATACAGAGAGTAGATTTGCTACTCCCTTTTGGCAGCAGCAAATATCTCTCGTACGCGATGAGGGAAAGTAGAGTACGTACTTTGGTGGAGTAATAGCAAGTACGTCAAGTATTTACTCTCTCAACGCCAAGTAGTGTATGTATGCGGAAAAAGAGTAACAATGTGTTGGGAGTAGAGTACAATGCAAGGAGTACTTATTGAACGAAATGCGGCAAATACAATTGCGCTGGACTCTAGTTTATATTATAGAATGAATTATATATCCATAATTGATTTTTGCAAACAAATTTTCATGCAAATAATTGTGAATATTATATTAGAATAAGGTGTGCGCTTTAGTTTTTGGCCTAGTGTACATATGTATGTTGCACTTACATTCATCAACGATACCAGAGTTTACTAATTATCTATCGCTGCACATAAAAATTGTTTAGCCCACTCATCTGTTCAGCCTGATATAAATAATTCAAGACCTTAAGTGAGTAAACACTTTTACTTGGAAGACGGTTGCTTGCCTATGACATATCCTACTTAACGAATATCCCTGTTCCAGACCTGATCGGTATGGTAAAAGTCATTGGCATCTGTTCACACAAGAAACAGAGGGTATATCCAGTCCTCTTTTCTCTCCTCTTTTTCCTCTTTTTTCGTCGTCACACAAAGATGACTGAGTGGAAGATCGATCTACCTCGGCAGCCAGTTCGAAAACGCTTTATCTAAGAAAACTTTTCAGGAACGTCCTACTTTAGAACTTCATTGAAGAATGCCCTATTTGAGAATTTTATTGAAAAACACTCTAACTCAGAATTTGGTTGAAGAACACCCTATTTCAGGAAAACGCCTTATCTCAAACGAAATTACATTGAAAATGTGCTGAAATAGGGCGTTTCTGAAACGGCAGCTGAGCCAGGGCGTTTTTGAACTTAATTCTGAGATGGGGCGTTTTTGAATCAAATTCTAACATAGAGCGTTCTCCAACCAAATTTTGAAAAATGGAGTTATTGAAAATTTGTCTGACATAGGGCGTTTTCGAACTGGCTGCCAAGATAGGTCGATTTTCCACTCAGCCATCGATATGCAGATGGTTTCTGAAGTTATAATTTCGCGCTTTCAAAAATTTCAAACTTTGTTTACGTATATGGATTCCGAAACCAACAAAAACATACACACACCTTGCTGTCCAATGAGCCGGGTATTTAAAGAAGTTCTCAAAGTTCACCCTAGGTATATCCAGTACCTCTACGGGAGACAATATGCTCTTACCAAGGTAACGCTTTCAATAGCATAGTCTTGTGAGTATTCTAAATGTATTAAAGGCACCTAGGCACCCTGTTTCATAACACCACCTCATAGCTGTTATACATTTCCTTGTTTTATTTGCTTTCTACTTATTTTGTTGCTTTTTGCTTTTATTTTTTTACACCAAGATGTACATCACGTCCTCACTATTTGCTGCAAATTAGCTAGCCTACAAGCACATATTCTACAGTACAGTATACGCCGTACCTAATTACTTTCTAAATAGCCCCAGCCCCCAAACAAGCCATAAAAAAGTGCTACTTATGCAATAGCAGAAAATCAACAGCAATCGAACTGTAGCAACAATAATAAAATCTTTGTATTACAATGCAAGTTATGTGCAATTGTTTAATTAGCTATAGGCAAAAAAAAATAATTGTGTTACGCCTAAAAATGTGTTAGGCAAAGCGAAAGAAAAAGCACACTTTATTGCATATTTAAGAGCAAAAGCTGACTAACAGTTTCTTGTAGTAATTACCACGCTTTCCACACTTTAGGAAAATAAAATACATATGCAGTTACTTTATTGATATCTGACTACTTGGCTAGTATGGACACGTATGTATGACGCCTAAATGTATGCATGCGCAAATATTTATTTTCACATGTACATGTAGATATGCTTGAATGCATGAGTCCCAGGCGGTAAAATCGTGACCTGCGCCGCAGTCATGTCGCCGCCATTAATTATTGATGACGCTGATGATTTGATGTGTTTCGTGAAACATTCGATTATCTGCGCAAGCTGGCTTGATGATCATTTTATTACTTAGTTCTGCGGCATTTGTTTCAATGTAGTCTTATTTGAAATTTACGTAAGTGGAATTTAGGATTTTAAGAGCCGCAGTGGGATTCTAGCAAACGCTAGGCTAAATTTCTGCCACTAAAAATATCTTAATGAATAAGGCCTGTGCCTAAAAATATACAATGTCTTCAGGGAAACATAACACATCCACAATGCTACCGCTTTTATATCGAACCCCTTTGCCAATCGGGCCTTTAGGCCCATATGTTATTCATTTACGGATTTATAGCGGTAGATACTATTTTGGGCAGTGATTTCTAAGATACCACTTCTGACTTTTTTTAACGCGTTATTTCCAAATGACAGTTTAACCAGTAAACTTTTGATAGACTTTGGAATAAATCTTCCGGTCGTAACACCCCAAATTGTGCTCAAATTAATTGAAAATAGCTTCTACTCCTATTTGCACTTGTCACGTCACGCATTTCTTTCGACTACTTTTTCACTTATTTATTCATACTCGATTTGTTGGCATTTTTTTCCTCCAATATTTCAAATGCAAACAGCAAACTTTTTTCATTATCTACATTTTTCATTCCAAATGCCTCTACTCCATTCCTTCGTTCGTCAACATTTTTGTCACATTGTAAATACTTTGTGACATAAATTGACACAAATAAATTGTTAGCCAGCTTATTTATCATATCCTTCAGGACCAATTGTCAGAGTGGCGAAGTTATCTTTTACTTTCGTAGGTAAACAAACTTTTCTGCTCTGCGGCAATGATAATGAAAAGTGCTGTAAGAAAAAAAGCAAATAGCAATAATATGCACCACTTGCGCACACAGACAAACAAATACCTACTCTGGAAAGTTAAGCAAACAATGGAAAATGATGAGCCACAAGGTTTGTGGCCCTCACTGTTAGTTGAGTAGTTAAACTCAAGTGAAAAGGGCGAGGTTGAGTAGGGGGTGGCACACGTGGGATAGCTTCCATGGCACAGAACATACAAATTAAAGCATACATTTTTATGGTCAGCTGCTTCAACACTTTATGTGCCACTAAAATATGCAGCAAACAAACGGACGAACTCCTCTAGCTTTCCTTTAGGCTCTGCACCCCCTCACACACCCTCTGTCCATCACTCCCTCTCGCTCAACGGGGACCTCCTTCCGGCGCTTGATATGTGGCAAAAATAAAAATCTTTTCCGTGTGCATTGGTTGTAGACTTGTTAAAGACACTTGAGAGGTGCTAGCACAAATGGCCCTTAAGGTCCTTAAGGCGACTTATAAATATTATGAGGCTATTTTGTTATTCGTGTATGTTTGCTTTGTATTCAGATCTTGCGAAGGAGTTGTTTGATACTTGAACTTGAGTGGAGGTTGTTCTGAAAGAAAAGCGATTATCCTTTTGCTGGTTCATAAGGAATTTTCAAATGAATACATGTATAAGGTGATAAAACCCAAAGAAAATTGTATATATATTTGTCTCATTTCCTCTAAAATAGCGCTCAAAAAGATTTTCTTTCTGACGTTAGGACCTTGAAATTTCAAAGAGATGATTAATTAAAAAAAAGTATTTAAAAAATTCCATAGCATTAAAAAATATGTATAATTAAAAAGATAGCACTAAGGACGAAAGCAGCGTTTGGCACTGAGTGGAGGATACGTCAAAGTACCTTCTGGAAGAGTGTGGCAGCGCTTTAATAGCGAGATGTGTGAGTAGGGGCATCTCACAAGAGGGAGTTCTTTCACCGCTGCTTTGCGTCGTTGTCATCAACGACCTGTTATTGGCTATGCAAAGAAGTGGCTGTCGGGTCGTTGCCTATGCTGGCGATGTATATTTGAACTTATGCAGGGTTACCTGAACTTGGTTGAGAACTGGGCTTCTAGTTGCGTGCTGGATGCAAACCCCGGCAAAACGGAGCGTGCTCTTTTTACTAGGAGGCATAAGGTACCGAATTGCAATCATTCCTCAATGGGAAGTCTTCGTCCAAGGCTCTCAGACAGGGTTAAGTACTTGGGCTTGATCCTTTACAGTAAACTTTCCTCGAAAGAATCAAGAAGACTACGGTAGCCTTGTATTGCTCTACAGGACCCATTGGCAAGCGCTGAAGGTAGTTCATTGGCTTTATGAAACTATAATTGAGACAATTTTATTATATGGGATACTCGTCTGGTGGAAATCACTTGAGAATGCCTTCATCTTCAAGCAGCTGGAAAGGGTGCAAAGAGCCGCCTTAATTGGAATCAGTGAGGCACTTCGAACAGCACCTACTCAGGGGTTTAATACCAAATAAAATTGTATGCACAGAGATATAGCTGGTAGGGCTGTCGCTACGCGCGCAGCAGTAAGGCCTAGTGGGGTTGGCTTTAAGTTCACCACTGCATGCCGGTTCTGGGTCTGATGGGATCTACCCTATCACTGCACCCACACTATTCCAGCTAGGACGGACTGGAAGCCATGCAGTATCTGGAATCAGGGTCTCGTAAACTTATTTACAGATGGACCGAAGCTGAATGGCAAGGTGGTTCGAGGTGTCTTCTTCGAAGAACCTGAAATTTAGGCTACCGGATCACTACAGCGTTTTCCAGGCTGAGGTGGCCGCGATAAAAGAGGCTTCGGATCGGTGAATACTTATTCTGACAGCCAAGCAGCTATCAGGGCTATTGGCTCCCTGACGAAGCGGTCTGGGAAGCTCTTGAGACGCCGCCTGCTACATCTCTCGCTATTTGTGGGAATGCCAACTGGTCACTGCATAATAGGTAAGCATGCCGTAAGTCTGAACATCGTCGATGACCCATACTGCACCAGCTACATAGAGGGTGATGAGGTAGAATCATCTCAACACCTGCTCCTCTAGTTTGCTGCCCTTGCGAGCCTAAGCTTTGAGCACCGTGGGTCGCACTTCTTTCACACTCCCGGGAATGGAAATCACTCGCTTGAAGAGCTTCGTTGCGAGCACGAAGCGTTTCTCTTGCCCCCTCTTTCTCCACCCTTCCCCTCATCTTCCGGCCTCACTGCGATCTTTTCCCTCTCCTTCAATTATTTTTGACGTAGAATACGTCTTTTCATAAAAAGTATTATAACATTTAAAAAAAAATGTATTCTTTTTTCCTTAATGACTCCATTTGCCATTAGTACTTAACCATTTTTGCTCCGCTGCTTTTTCGTAGCTATCGAATACAATTACCACAAATCACTATCAATCTGCGCAAACTGAAAAAGACTCAAAAACTGATAACTAACAACAAAACGAATAAAGCGAAAAACTATCCTTGAATTTGCAACACTACAATGCACTTGGATGGCTTAAAGTGTGCACATACATACATTCATATGTACACAGAATGCTGCTGCAGCGCCGCAAATTAACCAGAAACAAAATATTGCACTTAATTCGCTTTCAATGTACAAATTTGTCGGGGAATATCAGAATAGTTTGTCGCTTTGGTTTGTGTAAGAGTTTGTGGCGCACAGCACAACTCTTCCGTCATCCTTCCGCTATTTGTCCCTTCAATCCCTTGCTCAGTTACTTAGAACTTTTCCATCTAATAATTCAATTCGAAATTATGTAAGTACATTACGCCGGTTCGAAAAAACGCAATATGTTTGATACGAAAATGGTATACGTAGGTCTTCAAAGGTGGTATTTTACGCCCTTATTCTAGAAAGGAAATCCTGGTTCTCTGCGACAATGTCTTCAGTCTGCGGAATGTGCTTGAAAAAGTAGGGATACCAATTTTTCAAATTTTTACAACGACTTTTGTAGTTCAAATCCGGAACTTATTTCCTATCATAAAATCATACAAAAATAAATTCGTGAATATTAAAAGTAACATCAAAAATTTTAATCAATTAATCTTTAATTCCAGCTTCGCGTTATTAATTGATTAAAATATATATTAACATCAATACTTTTAATTTGCCCAATTTACTTTTTTATGGTTTTGTAATAAGAAATTTGTTCCACATTTGCTCTATACAAGTCGTTGTAAATTTTTTTTAAACATTTTAAAGATTGGTATTCGCACTCTTAATTTAAAATTTTCAAGTTCATTCCACAGACTGAAGATATTGTCGCAGAAAACCAGGATTTGGCTTTTTATAATAAGGAATTAAAATAGCATTTTGTGTTTTTTGCGACCCGCCCTAATATACATGCATACACAAAAGCAAAATAATAAATTTACGCAGAAGTGGCAAAACCGACTACCCAAGCGGCGGCAACGGCGACAACCGCCAGTCGAGCATTGACAATGGCCAAACTTGTGAGCGCCGGTTTTGGGGTGAAAAGTTTGAAGTAAAGAACTGCAAGAAATTGAAATGAAACTACATATAAACTTGTCTCCCTATTTGTTCGTGGTAATATATACTGACGATTGTATTTCAATCGCGAGGCTGTAGGTTTTCAGTATATTATCCTTTTTCCGTTTATTCTTCAAGAAATTTGTTACATTGCTGCAATTTTCGATAATTTCATTTATTATTTTATTTTTGTTTTTATTTGTGGAAAAAGTGCAGTTACTGTGCCTTGAGTAGCAGTGAAGTTTCCATTTTGCCGGAAGTGCGTAACTAACAAATTATCCTAAATTGCTATCGATTGTCAGGCACACTTTAGATTTGCATTCAATTCCTTGTACTTATTTCCATTCACTTTTGGAAAGGTTTTGTTCAAATAAATTATAACTTGATCACACTTAAGTTTTTTGAATGGCGTGTACTTGAGAAGATTTCCTATTATTTTGATTACCTACTAATAGCTTCTAGTGAAAGTATTCTTTGTAGTAGAATGCACACATATGTATGTACATATTTGCTTAGTGTCGACCAATTTTTAAAACATTGTATTGACCAAAATCCAAATTAATTATCGATATTGTGAACATGAGTGTAAAAAGAAATTACTTTTTTTATCTGACTTAAGGGCCTTATTAATTGTAACAACCACAATAATTAGTGAATAAAGTCGAGTTTGACTGTAGAAGTTACGGAAACTTCGCAATAAAAAAGGCATACATACATGTACCTACATTAGGGTGCATCACCAACAAAAAATGCAAATACCAACTAATACAAACTTTTTAAGTTCCAACTTTTCTATTATCTGAGATGATCTTTTAGAAAGAAATTTTTTTAAAAACTAATTTTATTTATAAAAGAACTCAATTTTTAGGGTAAACGTTAAGACGTCTCAAAATATAATTTATATAATTCCGATGGAAAACCGTACCGAGTTTTTTCGTATGGAGAGTGTTGCACCCTAATATATGTGCATACTCTATATGTACTAATGGACATTAGAATGTACCAGAAAAAAAATCGCCGTATTCCCACTAATGCAAACAATTTTTTCAAGCCAATTTCGAAATTTTTCTTGGCCGGACGTCGGAGTCGCCTTTTTAAATTTTTCGTAATTTCTACGTATTTCGACGTACTCTTCGATTTTTTTTTGTTTGTTCATGGTTCATTGAACTCAAGTAGCCCGTTCCAGTATTCACCCGCCCGATGTCGGTTCGTTTCACCCTAACGTACCACCTTGATCTCGGTAAATTAAAGCTCGCCAAAAATAACAAATATTTTGCTAAGGAAGTTTTTCGATTATTCCAGCAGAATTATTTGCATTTAACATTTAATCGACAAATGTAGGTGTCACCGAAAAAATGTGAAAAAGACCCCTAGATTCGCCAAAAAAAAATTTCCAAATTGCCTTGCAAGAACACTTTAGACACAAATGTGTATAGCGACCTTTTTTTTTTGTCTGTAAGGTGATACGGCCTAATGTACTGGCAAAGGTACATATATAGCATTAGGACAATTGTCAGACTAACTACTATCGGGGGGGAACACTAGTTAACTTTCTTTTCACGCAAACTAATAAAATAAAGTGAATAGAAATAAAATGCAATAAAAAAGATAAGCAGACAGTGTGCTCGCAGCTGATGAGCGTTCACGGCCAACACTTTAACTCGATTAGCCACTAGGGAATTTTTATGACTTTCTTTTAAGGCACAAAGTTGAGCTGACTTTCCTAGTTATGCTAAACCAAAATGGTTCGAATACGAGTAAATACATACGGATGATTTTTTTTTGCGTACGTATTGTACATAATAAGGTACATATGTATATGTATGCACGTACCTACGTACCTAGTTGTGCCATAAATTTTGTTGACAATTTTCTAGGCATTATAATTTAAAGCTAGAGTTTGAATAAATTCGCCTTAAATTTGAATCTGGTCCCGAAATCTGCCGCGAGAATTTTACAGAAAACACATGATTGTTTTGCAGGTTTTAGTATTGCACTTTCCATGAGCTTTATTAATGAGATCCTTAATGTAGTCGAATATTTTCTCTACGGTTGGCCCCAGAATTGACTACGGTCCAATACACCACTTCGTCATCCAGTTCGTCGCCCTGAACAACACAGTTTTCGGGAATCAAAACAACTTCAAGCTATTTCAGCCTCAACTTACATTCCTGGACTCCTTTTGATCGGTGTCTAAGGTATTTAGTACAGCTTTACTGCTACTTTAAATATTCCAAAAACTTCCGTTTGAAAGACTGTTGTAACTATACGTAAAGCAGTTAAACATCTGAAGTTACCTTACAGATGGCGTCCACCTCCAGTGCCATTTCCAGTCTTGAAGTATAGAAAGATTTTAACTATCTCTCCAAGAGAGTGTCTTTCGACGTACTTTCTGAAGAGGCTCCAAAGGGCATTGCGCTTACAATCTTCTAAACAACTCTCCGTGCCCGGAACTCCGAACGCCTTGCCCAAATCCAAAAGAATGTAGTCGACACTGCATCTTCATTACATTACTAAATTCAAACAAATAAATCAGAGTCGCTCTGGGGGTTGTACTCATTGCGTCCGTAAGGCTTATGTATATACAAACTGCTTTGTAGCCCGCTTAACATTTATGGAAGCCGTGGATTTGCAGCATAATACGAAGCGATTGGTTGGGCTAAAGCTACCTATACATATGTATATATATATATATATATGTATATCCAGAACATCTTATCCGATCTAAGACCTCAGTTCACACCAAAGATTCGCGGACACTTTCCGAAGACTTTAAGCGGTCTATAAGCCCTCAGCTTGACTTGAGTGTCCATGTTAGTTTAGCATTTAGAGTTACCCCTAGATTTTTCACTTTCACGCAAATATTTAGGCTTACGCCTCCAAGTACTGGAAACTTTCTTTTTCGCGTAATCCTGGCTATCATTATCTTGCTTTCAAAAGTGCACCATTCATCAAACTTAATCAGGATCGTATAAGTTTTTACACAAACCTTCCTGAGAAAGTTTTCTGCTGATGGTGTTGAAACGTCACCCGCGTAAGCTTGGATGTGAACGAAGTCTTACGTTTCTGTTAATAGGTGGTCCACTACGAAACACCACGATAAGGATGAGAGTACCCGCCATACCTCTGGTATGGTACAAAGGCCATCTTCCCGCACCTTCCGATTGTTTCACCTTGCGATTGCTTCATCCACCTAGACCTTTATCCCAAGGTGATGCCGAGCTGATTCACAGGACTTTCCACTTGCGTATGCAGGCTGATGAACTCAAAGGGCCGTCCACCAACAATTTTTTATCTAATCCACTTTTCGACCGTAAGCTACCAGTATGAAGGATATCAGACTGCTTGGCTTACAGCTTTTTGACAGTGCATACGAATCTTTCCCCGCTATGGTAATGAAATTTACTTTTCTCCAAAGGATGTGAATGTGGCCAAAAACCAAACCGACCATATAAGCCTGTCTCTACCACATTTTAGCATTTTGGGATACAAATAATCTGGGCCCGTGTAATTAAAGTCGTTAAAGAAGACTAGAGAAAACCTCACTAACTTCTCGGTCACAACCCGACATGTACCAGTTTAGTCTGATGGCTCTTCCCGTCATGTTGTATACTTCCATATCTCTGTCTGCGTCAAGAGTTTGCGTGCTACGCTGAAGATGGGTTTCCAAGAGAGTGTTGTATGTGTCCAGCAACAACGTGGTATAAGATCCATCAGATTTGCATAGAGAATCAAGCTCAAGCTTAGATCCAGTTGAAGTAGCTTACACAGCCTGGCAGACTCTTTTATGCTGCTGATATTACCAAAGAAATTTCTGTAAGATTAATTTTGACGAGCGTGTTTCTTCTAAACGGGCACATATTCTCAAAACAACCCATCAAAGTTCTCATTGCCATGCGGGTCAAATCATTGTATTATTTTATTGTTAAAATCATCCCCTATGTCGAGGAAAGCAGAAAAAGTGCACTGCTTATAATGGACTGATTTCTCTATGATGTCCACAACTGCATGAAGCGCAAAATATATTAAAAGTATTTACAATAGAAAAAATAAGTTGACATTCATAGTATATTTGATAAATCCAAACCCATTCCTTGGATGGTTCCTGTGCACGGACCTGCTGCAATATGTTTTGTATTCGTTTATCTCGAAAGTTTTAATATAAATGGAGCTCCCATATCTATGTGTGTATGTATGTACACTCAAATACTCCCATAAATAGTTATATATGTATGTATGTACGTGTGTAGGTAAATACTCTTTAGTAGTTGACCAACGATAGAATCTCTTTTAATTGCCAATCGTGTGGAAAAATGAATTTTCCATCGCATTAGTATTCTGTGGTGAAATTTCCATTCATGACGTACTCATTAGGAAGTCCTTCCTATTTTGTGTGTGTGAAGTAACATCGATAGTGTTACACAAAATCTTGACAGATATGACAGAAACAAAAATAAAACAAAAAGCAACAACAAAAAAAATATCCCGGAAACAAGGAGTATATTTATGCATAGTACCTACTCGCAACACAGACAAATGAACTTTAGTAACGTAGAGTGGTTGTTGCTTTGGCGATGGTTAGTCACCGCAATGAAAGCGCTCCTATTGACGATGGACGTTCGTATGTTTGCCACCTTTTTCATACAATACTCACATATATAACTATATGTCTGACAATCTATCGTCTGTCCTTGCGCCTTGCTGTCGGTTCAATTACGCAGCATTTAGCACCAATAATACTAGTGGGGGCCAGCAGCCATTCTCCAACAAAACATAAATTACTCCTTCCAGCAATTTTTCGCACCTCGCATTCAGCCATCAACTCCAACTCAAACTCATCGCGATGGTAAATATTTTGTCGGTTGCCTTCGTCATTGTTGATACTTGCTGTTCGATTTTGTTAGTTGATGAGTTGAGTCAACATATTTTACAACACTTCTAGTGGGCGGCTTTGGTCGCTTGTCGGCTTGTCTATAGTTAGTTACTCCTTCCATCGCATGCTTGGTGTATAAGTCCTATTTGTGCGCTTGACTGCTTACTTCTTGTCTGCCTTCCTGTTTGCTCGTTTGCTTGTCGGCCGGGCTGCCAGAATATTGTCCTTCCTAAAATTTTATTCTATATGCACTCTTGTGTGTGTGTGTGTGTGTATGTGTGCCGTTTTGTAATTGTGCTCAAATCAAATTCAACGCAGCTACCATAATTTTTGGTGTACCATGTTGCAAGTACGTGCTTCAATATGCCAGCCTGTTCGCTTCGAATCTCCTCACCCAACTTGGGTGCGAACTTCATCCTTGTTTGTTACTTTTTGATGTAGCCTTTGCTTTGGGCACACACATGAACATATGTATTCATGTGTGTATGTATATATGTACATATATTTAGTTAGTTAGACTTCGATACACCCATACTTGGAACTTAATTTGTACGCAATGATTCTTAAATGCATTCCTGTTCAGTTTATTTAATGTTTCTTCAGTTTATTGCATACGAAGCGCATGAAGCACTTGGGTTCACGCTTCTTCCACAGTCTGGCCGAGGTAGCGGAGGTGGAACTAATGGATCTCCTCGGCTTCATTAAGGATAGTAATTGGTTCAGTAGAACCAATAGATATGAGTTTCCTACTGACACTCACTTAAAGAGCGCACCCACAATTGACAATTCGATCTCATAGAGAAAGTATGAAATATTCCACACACGTCTTCCTAACCCAACTTAACATAAACACCTTTTAATGGTGGTGTAAGCTTCGAAACTTCATGTGAACTCCTAGCCCTCCAGCTATTTTCTAAAACATAGGCCATGGCCTAGACCGAAGCACATTCTTCAAGCGAAAAGTGAGGATTATCCCAGTTACCTTCCATAAAGACTCCAAGAGGCATCAGTAAATATGCTTTAATATGTAAACCTGGCCTCGGTATTTGGCGGTAAATCCAGCACTCAACCTCAAGGAACTCGACATTGCAGTATCTCTAAGGCAAAGGCAACGATCGCGTATGTGGCATTCAAAAGACATCAGTACCTAGAACTTTCAAGTTTCAACCATATTTAGTCTTCTCTGTGCTTCCCTGCAAACAATTGAGAAATAAGGGCTTTTCATAGGCAGTCCACATCGTCTACGCAGGCCGTTAAGTTTGAAAAGTATACAATCAATTACTAAGCACCAGAACAAAGGAGAAAGCACGCAACCCATAAATCTGAATGTGAAATATAGACTTCGTCTGCCTGGATCCCAAAGATGAACAAGTTTTATTTACCAGCACGGACTCTACTTCATGCCTTAGAGACGAGTTGCGCATGCTTTCGAAGGTGGCATTGTCAAAAGCGCCCTCTATGTCTACAAAAAATCCCTAAGCGAATTCTTTCCTATTGATGGAGTTGCTTATTCTGGCAACCAGATTATGCAAAGCCGTCTCGCATGATTTCCCCAACTGAAATCTGAAACTTTTAGGTCTTTTGTGGTAGTCCCTATGAACTTTAGTGATAAAGACACATTGAAAATCATTTTCAAATTCGCCAGCAAATGATCAGTCGCATATCTAGCGTTCATAGTTCATACATATTTACATTTACATCTGTCAACAGTTAGCATCGGTGAGTTAAAAGTAATATTAAGTTTTCACTTTAACTAAGCTGTGTACTGTCTACCATCTAATAATTGAAGTAAAAAAATACTTAAAGAAAATAGCCTAAAAAATACTAACACGTGTAAATATTGCTTTTTTATTAAAAGGTTCTCCTATGCTTTTGCTCCCGGTAAAGCAATAAAATTGAGCTTAAAAACCCGTTTATTGAGAACGTGACAAAACTAACACATCATTGCATTCAATTTGGCATACCTTTGCCCCAAAGGCGAAATGACAACTCAAAATGTAAGATGCGAGTTTCAATATGAATTGGCTAAGAAAAAGTCATCACAATTTCTCAAAAGTAAATATTTGAATATCAATGACCTTTTCTGTTTAAATGTATGTATGTGTGAAAAGTACATATACCAAACTTGAATATATGCATCTAAATGATTGCGGTTTAAGCCACGCAGACAGACTTCAATATACATAAAAAAAGCTTACTTTGAATTAGGAATTCTCGGATAAAAATATGGACGATGATTATTGAGTTTGCATGTAAGTGTATATTAGAATTTTCCAAATTTTCCATACTTAAATTCAATGCAAATTATTTATAAAACAAACAAAAAACAATAAACTATACAGAAACTAATTTCAGCCAAGTGGCACGTGAAAGAGGTATGTTAAATCAAGGCATATCAGAAATTTTATTGTCACATAGTCAGCTAAAGAAAAAAAAGCTACTGCGCCTAATGGACCGGATTTATCAAATCCTCGAATTTTCTGAAATTTTACGTTAGCTCGAGAAAACGCCATTTTTGGTTCGAGAAAAGTTCATTGAGATGTATTTTAACTGGCCCATATCACCGGACTGATGTGAAGTGATAATAGCTACGATCGACAAAGGGTCCCAAGTATGGTACACCGATGTTTCGCAGATGGACGACGGGAGTTCTGGGGCAGGGGTGCTCGGACCAATATTCCAGAAAAATCTGTCCATGGGCTCATGCCCAACCATGTTCCTGCCGGAAGTCTGCGCAATCGAAGTCAATATTCGAGAATGTTTTCGGGGGAGGAAAAATGGGGTCAGAATAAATATTATGTCGGATATGCAGGCAGCATGAAAGGCCTTAGATACATTTAGAATGACATCAAGGCTTGTGGACAGTTGTGAAACTCTTCTGAACAGCCTAGGAGCCCATAACAAAGTGACACTGTGGTAGGTCCTTGGGAATGAAGTGTTTGATGGCATCGAAAGTGACGACTATCTCGCAAAACGGAGGGCCCAAATGCGCATGCATGGTCCCGAGCCATTCTGCGGCACATCTAAAGGATACGCTGCAGAACTGCTCAGGAGTTGGGAAGAATCTCAGATTGCTTCCCACTGGCGGAAGTCAAAGGGAAATGAGACAATCCTCCTTTCAGGAGCAATTCAGAAAGACTCCTTGAACTTAGCCGGGAGGGTCTTAGGAGCCTTACAGGCTACCTGACAGGACACTTCAAGTTAAGGTAACATTTGAACAAAATAGGGATTTCTGTAGAGACGGACTGCAGGTTTTATGGGCAGGTGGAGGAAAGCTTAGAGCATAATATTTGTGACTGCCCACGTATCATGAATTGTCGACTGATACACCTTCGGGAACGATTATCTTCTCCGTAGCAAACCTGGAGCACGGCACCCTCCAGTGTGCTTAATTTTTTAAATAGTCTATGGTTTAGCACAATAGATCTTTTTAGGTCAGGTATACTTCTTTCCCCGGTGTGATCCATCGTGCATGGTGTCAAGGAAGCGTATCATAGTGGCAGAGTTAGCGTAAGCCCATGTGAAACCAGCCTATGTTTTGTCAAGGCCGCAGTGGACGATGAAGAATCGTATCCTTTTTGAGGGCCCTGTTTTCAACAGGCGGTATTTTTCTAGACCCAGGGGAGTCGAATCAACAACTCGCCCTAATTCAGTATGACATACGTATTAGTTCCCACTGGACAGTTTTTAGTCAGAGACATTCTCCACCCCCGAGAGTAACCAATTTCACCCACGCCCCCGTAGCGCATTGACAGGAAAGGAATCCCTCCTTGCCTTCAGGGTAAAGCGAGTTTGTAGAGCCGCTTCAAGGCGCCTAAAGAAAATATGAAAGGATCCCATCCACGATAGTTTTAAAGAGATGGTTGAAAGGACAATAGGAAGAGAGGGCTGCTTCAAAATGCAGCGGTCCATAGACAATGAAGACGCTAGCGAAGCTAAGAAGCTTTAATCCTCTAACCCTGAGAGCCCTCGAAACCATCAACGGGATCAAGTGCCTTTATAGCTGTCGCTAAAAAATCTTTTCTAAAACTATTTATTTCTCTTTTTAAATATTTCTTTTCACGTTCAATTTTTCCGACGTTAACTACAATTTCTTAGGGCGCTGCCACAAATGGCTGTCGCATGGTCTTTAATTGACTATTTCGGTTTTTGAAGACTACATAAGCATTATTGTTTTTAATTTCAAAGCTAAAGTAGCAATGACACGGCGGTTACTATTGTCAATGCCAAGTTTTGGAAGTAAATAGTTAAAACCTCTCGTCTTCTCCCCTGCTTTCATTGCTGCTGCCACTCATTAGGGGGGAAAGGTGTTCCCACCATAATTTAAGTACTTTCTGGACATCAGTTACTAGGTCGCCACTGTTGTTCTTACCGGAGTTCGCCCTGGTCTTGAAACGTTCCGTAAGTCGCCAAACTCTTTGGTACAATTTTTGGCCGTTTTTCTTGTCGGCCCGCATTTCAAACTCTTCGTGATCACGTATTACGGTCTCTCTCTTCTTATTGCATCAGATACGTCGCGCTTCCCTTTTCATTTCCCTATAGCGGTCCCACATAGCTCGCGTTGCGCCCGATCTCAAGGTGGCCCTACAGGCAACATCTCTTTTCTCTGCAGCTCTTGACACTTCTCATTACACCAGTTGTTCTTTCGGGCTCGCTGAAATCCGACAACTTATTTGGCGGCCGTGCTTAATGAACGGGAAACGAGGTTCCACTGTTCGCTTATGTCGGTTTGTTGAAGAATGCTCTCTGAGAGCAGGTGTGAAAGTGGAGTAGGGAATGCGTTGGCCGTTGTCGTTGCATGTTTGGGTGCACATTTTTTGCTGCACAGAGGCGGGCGCGTACCTTCGCTGCAACAAGTCCATGTTTGAGCCTCTAAGTGTACGTACGTCCAAAACACTGGAAGCGTGATCGATTAGCTATTTAACTGCTGTAATTTTCGTTGCTTTGTGTTTGTAAAAAACCCGAAAAAATGTCACACCTTTGGAAGTCTTCAAAAGAATATACGTAAGTAATTTTTTATTTTCCCGCAACGACCTTTGCCATTAATCGAAGAAGATATTTACTTCTAAGTTTCTAATTTTACATATCTTTATTTCTCAACTGTCACTGGCAGCGCTGAGTCGCCGAAATACAAAAGAGGACATTTTCGCTAAACGCTGCTGAAGAAAGAAAGGAAGAATATGCGTTCTCCTGACGCCATCGTCTGCCTTTTATTCGCGCGCACTGACCCGCAAAAACACCAGAGCCAATAGCCAATGACAAAGGCAGTAAAAACGGCAAGCACATAGACCATTTGAGTTAAAAAAAAACCCATAGTTAAGGAGAGAATTTTAACTCCAATAAAAAAAAAACATTTACCACCACGCGGGTTAGCGCTTACTTGAAATGGCATACCCCTACAGGCGGCATACGCTCATTCTCGTTCCACTGAAGCTCTCGTCTCTACCCTCAGCTGAAGCCTTCAGCTCTTGACTTTCCCTTCCTGCTTTGCGTCAGTTCAGCACTTATCTAGCACATTTGAATGCGTTGCTTCTCATTTAATTTTTTTTTTTTACATTTTTTAGCTGCGCTGCTGCCTGCCACACAATATAGCCTCTGCCACGACACTGTGGCTGCGGCTTCGTCCAATTCTGAATAGCGGATATGGCATGAAGGGGCAGAGCGAGTTGGAGTGGCAAAAAATAAACGCGCAAAGTATGCATTTAATTTCATTCATTGAATTTCTTTCACTTCCGGCATGCGCCTTTTTTGTTGTTACCAGCAATGTAAGTGTATAGTAGGTATGTATGTACGCAAGGTTTTGACGCTGTCGCCTGCTGCTGTTCAACGTTGTCGTCCATTATGCGCCTTCCCCGTGCGCCACTGCACCAAGGCCACCAGCTCTCGGCATACTATGCCTTGCGCTGCTACACCTTCCCTAACTAACCACGGAACTGCATCTTCCTTTGCGCTGGCAGCTTGCTGTCGGTTTTTGTGCGTATATATGCAAATGTACATACATATGTACATATGTATGCACATTTTGTGCTTATCTTTGCGCGCTGCTATTGCACTTTTTTTCTACCCATCTTCTGCGTCCAACTTTTGAATTCATGTTTTCTTCTTGCCATTGCCGTAGTTGTTGGAATTTCTGTTGTTGTCGTTGCATTTGCTCAATTGTTGTTGCTCAAACAATGGTCGGTTTTTACATCATGTTCCATGTACACTTCTGAATGAATATGCTACCAAGCGCTGGCTGAGCTACATTTTGGCATTTACCAGAAGAAAAAATCACAAAATTGTTCTTAGATAACGAGACAACTGTCAGCATTAGCACGCACACACATAGTTCGAACGTTTGTATGCATGCATATTAGGGCGGGTCAATTTTTATGGCAGATTGTTTCGACTATGCGTGTATAGCGCAGAAGTTTTCTACTTGTAATTCTAAGCAAATTTGCTGAAGAAGTGCTTGAATTTTGTGCTGAAACATGTGTTTTGGTATGAAGAATCTAATGCTGCACATATCTTTTTCTTAAAACTTCCATTTCGAAACTTATTTTCGCAATTTGGCGAACTCCAAATTGAATTTAGGCCCAAGGTTTTCTCGGAAAATCTGCTTAGAATTACACGTAGAATCCTCCTATGCTGTACGCTGAAAATAAAAAAAAAATTACCCGCCCTAATGTATATGTATTTATCTATGTATATAGCTCTGTAGGTTTGTGGATAACAAAAACTTGGTTTGTGTGTCACATTCTTTACTAATTACAAGATGGTAGAGACATTTTTGAAGCTTTTGGAAGTATTTATTCGCGCTAATATTTTACAGTTCTCAAAGAATGTTAAAACCAAACACATGCGGATACAGAAATCCCTTCAATGAGCGCGCCCAATGTGCACCAGGCGTTCTTCCATGCAATTAACTTTCGATGCCTTGATTGCAAATTGAGTCGTACATAGATTTTAGGAAGAAAATTTTGATGAAATATTGGTATTTATGTGAATGGCTGAACTCCCTGGGACTTTCCTAAAGCTGATGACAAATACGGGCAGTGCTGTCTTCGGCTATGCCGAAGGCTTCATACCTTTCATACTGCATACATAGATATACATAGATATAGGAGTTATATAAAAAAACTCATATCTAAACAATCAGTGGTATCAAAGATATAAGTATGTGCCTTATAATACACCGATCTAAATGAGTTTCCCTACTGTGAATGGTCGATATTTAAGGCCCTGTCTCCACAGGAAAACACTGATGTCGTGATAATCTTGTAAAAAATGCATTACCAATGAAGATCGCTTATTGCACATAGGCGCTAATATATGCCAGAGCTTATTGCTAGATATCTATTGCAGGCAATCTGGTAGTTTGGCAGCCAAATTTTGATTTGAAAGAAAGGTGACAGGTAGCAAAATCAACGGAAATAACGTCAATTGACACTATTTCGCATACTGGTGTGAAATAAAATCAATTGCCATTGTTACCTTTTCAAAACGAAATAAAATCCGTTGACATTATTGCTCATTAAAAGGTGAAATTTGCGAAGCTTCGCGGCGGCCCGCGCCCATTTGAATTAAGAAAAGGCATCATTTACTTTATTTTTAATATTTTTATTGAGCTTTGTACCACGATTGTTTATTAGGAAAAATTGAAAAAGCAACAAAGTCTAAGCGGTAGAAGTTATAGCACTATTTCGGAGATCACCACATCTCCTCATCAGACTTCTTTTTCTAGACTTCAGCAGGGATCGAACCTGCGAATTCGGTGTTCAAAGTCATTTACTTTATTTCCATGTTTTTTTTTTTACTTTATTTCTCTTTTGAAAAGGTGATAGCGTCAATTGATTTTATTTTGCATGACTATGGGTAATAGTCGTTATTGACGTTATTTCAGTTGATTTGGTTACCTGTCACCTGTAGCATGTTGGTGGTAACATCGATAAAATTTTGGTATGCAATTAAAATAAGATGCTGCTTCCTATGAGATTATTTGTGATTACATTTTACGAAATTATTCAGAAAGTTTTTAGGATGTAAATGTTTTTAAACACTGAAATAGAGAGAATGTTGTCTGGTGTCGTCATGTGGCAAATGCTTATGTCAAGACATCAAAGTACATACACACAAATATTTGCAATTATATTGCCCGCAACTATCTGTCAAAATGACAGTTGGTAGGCAGTCGGTTAAGGCGAATTTATACAAGGTGGTGTTACTGGCAAATTTTGATTTTCGCCGCCGACCTTCTGAATATCAAAATGATGTGTTTTTTTAAACAAGGCGAATTCATAAACATTTGACTTTTAATGTTAAAGGAGCTATTGTTGACAAAAACCGGAAGCAGAGACCAATTTTGTCGCACCGGATGAGTTGTCACTAAAGGCGGATTCATCGTTTTAGTTCAGAACTTTTTTTCCATGTGGTTGTTGTTGCGTTCCTCTCACAGAGAGAAAACCACATGGAAGAAAAAGTCCGAAACTAGAGCGATGAATCCGCCTTAATACTGAAAAAGAAAATTGCAAGGAAAGAAACACAGCGGAACTGGCAAAGCCGGTTGGACGCAAGTAACAATGAGCGTTAGACCCATCTTTTAATACCAAATCTTAAAGCTTTGTCGCACCGCATGAGTTTCACATGGTGGGGTAGGGAAGTAGTAGGCAGATCCTCTCCATTTCTGAGACAGCCATGCATTTGCTCGATGGATCTTCCTTTTCTGGAATCTAGCGCTGCACACTACCATGTTCCGGGTTCCGGCGGAGTCCGTCAGCACCAATCCGTTATTGGAAAAGAAGATCCCTTCCATTACACATACATGGCAGCTGTCCCGGGCTTTACTAGCCTTGCTTCAGTCCTCGCATTTCTTGGATGGCAGTGGTATCAGCTTTGTACTTCCCCAAGACATCAGCCAGTCGAGTACCTTTCCTTTAAGCGTTTAGGGGGTTTCTTACAATTTTGATTTTCTTGAGCTATGACGTTCTTCCAACAAATCAAAGTTATGTCTTCATAAATGCGTATACACATACATACATACATATGTATTTATATATAATTCCGTGGGTGGCAGTTATTAGATTGCCTTTTCGCTTGCGTCAAACGCTTACTAACTCTTTATGACAATTATTTGGATCACAGCCAAGTTGGGCAATGCATTTAATTACCAGCGACTGTATGCATACATATACGAATGTGCAGTTACTATGCAGATTTACCGACATGCCTTGACATATTTTACAGCTCATTAGAAGATGCTGTTTCGCATTCCTAGCATTGTAAGTAAGTAGTATATGCTTGCAGTTTTTAGCCTTCACTAGAATTCAGTCGGAGCATTGCTCAGTGAAATGCTGAGTACATAAATGCATATATATTTACTGACATTAATCACCGTTAATTTATTTGCATGGAATGGCGTGATACGAATAGGAAAATCTAATTAGATAATATCGTACTTATGGAGGGAAAAAGATTACGCCGATAATAATAATTTTACACACCAAAGCAGTCCTTTCTAAACTTGTAGATCCACCAATCTAAAGGAGAGAGGGATGTAGAGAAAGGCGTTCTATTTAGAGTAAAAATTGTTTAAGTATCTACAGATACGCTCAATCTACGTACAAAGCAGGACAGTGAGGTAGTTCTCACTCATTCAAGTTAAAAAAACTATGAGTACCATTTATTTGAAAAAATAACACTTTTTAGTAATTCCACACTTCAAATCAGTTCTTCACCTTCATAAATAACTAACGATTTTGAGAGCAAAGCAAGCGACTGCTGGCGTCACCAGCCAATTCCTACGGTCACATTTCAATTCAATATAATTCATCCATTTTCAAGTAGCGCCACGAAAGAAATGAGCTACTAATGACTGCGCAGAAGTACCCGAGTTGCTACTTATTGCAAGAATATTGAAACATTGGAGTGTCGAAGAAGTGGGACAAAGCGAAATATTGCTGCTGCAGTTAACGATTGTCTAGCTCTGAGCAATGGCAGATTGTCGAATGCAAATGCTAAAAAATTAAACAAAATGGCATACAATTCAGCAATTTATTGAATTATTGACCCAATTCCGAATGGGACTAGATTGGTTGAAGTGTGCGATATTTCAACAGAGCAGTGCATTTGAAGTGACCAATGACTTTTACAAATGGATATTAGATATGGTTTTGCATTTTTTTTTTATGAGGCTGCATTTGAGATTGACCATTGAAATTAAAGTTTTGGTATATATAAGTATAAAAGATAAAATCTAATCCTTCTAATTACAGCGAGGCGACGATTAACTGTCACCCAGTTCTTTTTTTTTGAGAAATAAAAGGGTCCCTTATTGATTTTGCAAAAAACGCATTTTAGTCAGAACACCTACAACGTCTGTGTCCATACTTAAAGTACCTGATAAATTAAGTTGAAATTTATTTTTTAAACACGTGGCAGCCCTCCTATATATAGTTCTGCAATAAAGGATTTTAAACCCATTTACATTGATAAACATCGTTTAGTAAATAATTCCTTTAATTTATTAAATAATTTTAATTGAACCTTTTAAACTGGAGCAACCCTCAAACCCATCAAACATATTTTAAATTGTCAAACTAAATATTTCTTAAAACTTTTTCATTTGTCATCCATTTTTAATATTTCTATAATTTGGGTATAAAATAATTTAAATCGACTTCTCAAATAGGTGGCAACCCTCTTCAAAATATTTCCAAACTACAACCTTCTTAAACCTCTTTTTTTCAAACCCATATTTATATTTAAGACAAGTCAATGATGACATCCTCTTCAACGCTAGTGGCGGACTTGACGCTATGGTAAAACTTATTAGTCTGCCTTCGAGCTCTGCTGGCCATGTTCAAAGACAAGCCAGTTGCGCAGTCCTCTCCCCAGCTGTGGCTTCTCCTAAAACGGGGAGTCTTTGTGAGTAACTATCGCAGCAGAAGAGCAGCTCTGCGTTTCATCGATAGGCTGAAAGATGCCAAGCAAGAGCATTTGATCGAAGAGCAAATCATCTCTAAAGCTTGGGCAGAATGTTTCCTGTAGAATCGTCGGGAAAAAACTTAAGCTGACATCCAAAAGTGGAATCACTCGAAGGGGCACACAATGACCGTGGGGAAGAGGTAAAGGCCTTCCAACACTCAAATACCAGCAAATAAAGAGTCTAATTCTTTTGCCGATGCGGCGATGAAATCGCTCGTCCGTGCTGTGGTCGACCGAAACCCTCTCGATGGTGTGATCACGCAGCAAAATTTGGACCTGGTAACTAGGAAGCTATGGGGCGTCAAACTAACTCACTTGAGGGATCAACTGCAGCTTTCAAGCTGTGAACCTCCATGTGTATCAGCGGCATATGTCGAAGAATGCTGGAGGCGAGAGAGCATTGAGTTTCACTGCATTCTCTTTCACGCTCATAGGCAAACTAAAACCATACAAGCAGCTCTCTAATAAATAAGCACTTAGATATGCACTTCAGTTTCATGCGAGTACGTTGTCGTTAGAAATTTGCATTCATGCACATAAATTGCACCTGATACTACCGCTTGCATTGAAACATTACAACGTACCAACATTTGTAGAATTTCAAAAATTTTAATCACTGTCCTTTTAATTTTCAATGCAAAAGGAAGAAACTCGAACGAAATTTGGAAACTTGAAGCAGTCATCATTTGGTTGAAAACTATTTGTTGGCATTGCTTGGAGTTTTATTACAAGACGTGCATGCCAAAAATGCATTTCAAGCACGTATGTATGCACCACCACACACATACATACATATGCTTGCATGCAATGCAAAGTTACGCATACGCCTAGTAGTCCATACAAGCCGTTGTTGGCTATGGACTTATTCGAAAGAATGTAAAAGCTGATGTTACAAAGGATAACGCAGTCCAAAATCTGTTTTAATTTGTATATTTTCAGTTTATTTTAGTACAAATTTCGTGTGAGAATAAAAGTTTGTATAGATATGAAAGTACGGTTTTTGTTGCTAAGTGCACACATGCGACCATGGAAAAATTTGCCACATCATGCAGCAGCCTAATCAGCAGTGTCCATTTATTTAGGTTCTATTTAGCATCAAACATGCTTTGTAAGTTGGTTGGCGAAACATGAGCTGCATATGCTTGCATACATACTATTAAACATGTACATATTTTGTATGTAAGTATGCATAAAATAAACTTGTAGCCTACTAATGGCGTACACTGTATGTACATACGAACATCCTAATTCATGCACAAAAGTGTTGATTTTGTGTTTGTTTAAAACTTTTACCTAAAGCCTCTAATTTTTGATTGAAGCAACTGTCATAGATAGAAAATATGTATGTCTATGCAAAAAATTTACGTATGCAGATACCTATTGTAAGCATCGTTTTGCTGCCTGAGTGGATAGTTGTACTGAGTGCAATTGCATCGGCTGGTGGGCTGGAGTAATTGAACGAATATGCATTTAGCAGGGGTAAATATCAAAATGCAGCTACCGTGCATTGGCAAACATATTCATATACCAGGGGCGCATTTTAGTACCATTTGAGAGCTCGTATTTGATCCGGTCTGCAATTAGAGAGATAGTATACCGCACTTTCAATTTCTTGCTAGTCACGGAAGCTGCAGCCGAAGTCATTGGTCGGCAGACCTTCCCTTCAAGCAAAGATCGGTTATAGTTCCAGTCGCTTGCCTAAGTAGAGAGCGTTCTAGACGAACGAGTGAGTCGGGCCTTATCTTGTCCAAGCTGAGCCAGATTTGTTGGGTCGTGAGTTCTTCCGACCATCTTTTGTTTGCCCCGTCGACTAAATGGAATTTAAATCATGATTTCAAGGTACATGAGATGTGTGTGGAGATCGAGGGGCGGTATTATGTAAATAGTCTGGAGACCTAAAAGTATGGGTGCAATTGGTTAGAATGTTGGTGTAACTGATTCTGGTGTATTTTCGTTTTGGCAGTGCTTTTAGTCTTACTATTATGCAGCTCGCATGTAACTTCCCAAAAAGGTCCACGGGCAAAAATTGAGGAAAGGTTACCATGGCTTTACTGGTCGTGAATGGTAGCTCTCCTGTGACCAGCATGCATGCCGCCCTTTGAATCTAATTTACAATTAGTGAGCGACTTATGAAGTTATGTCCACCAAAGTGTGTCACCTCAAAAAAAAAGATAGGACATACGACTTCTGTATAAATCCAGAGCACTGTGTGAGAGTCTTCTCCAATTTTCGGTGGTCAAAAATTACGCCGAATTATTTCGATTAGTATTGGAGAATGGACGTTGAAATGTTTGCATATTCAAATTAATCAAAATAGCACTGCAGCATAACTTTGCAAATAAAGTCAACGAAATATTTTAGACACGAATTTTTCTTGCGCTGGAAATTAAAATTGTTTAAATACATAGACAGTTCACCATAACGAAAGACGATCTGGAATTTGAAATAATCCAGCTTTCCTCAGGCTAAGAGTTAACGATTTTTTACCTCTCTCACTCTTAACGTAAAGTTCTCAAAACTTTAGTCCTCGTTTTGTTCTCTAGCAGAACGTTCCCCAGACTTTTGTTCTTATTTTATCCTCCTTGAAAACGTTCTCGATACTTTCGTGCTTATTTTGTTCTCATTGGAAACGTTGCCGAAAGTTTCATTCTCATTCTGTTCTTCTTGAGAACGTTTCCGAAAGTTTTGTTCGCATTTGGTTCTTTTTAAGAACGTGCGCTTAAACAATTAATTCTTCATCGTCCGGATAGAAAACAGCAGATGAATTCCATCTGCATATCCCTTTGCATCGCTGCGGATGAGTTGGTTTATTACTACCACCTGTGTACCTTCTACCATAAATAAAACCATTTTATAATCTCAGTTCTGGTCGTTTCAAGAATACTTCTGCTTATAATAATAATAATAATAATAATTGCGTCAATTGAGTTTGAAGGTGTACCTATTGTTTCTTCGAGTACGGTCGAGCACAGACCTGTTTTAAACTGCACTATAATGACCTTTTACGAGCTTGTGCGGTACACCAGTTGTCAGATACCTCAGTAGATGAGTATATGTATGTATGTATGTATCTGCTATTACAACGAGCTATGTTTACCTTTAATTAATTTAACGGTTTTAAAGAGTACCTCAATATGTTTTGCATCATTATAGACTGCATTACTAAGTAATATAAATAGTAAATTTAAACCTCTACGACGTAGACCCATTTGGCAGAATTGCAGAGAGTCCATCTTAGCTATGTGTTTTTTCACCCCTTTAAATACTCCTTTCAATAGAGCATTTTTACAATTCATTGCCTCCCTCAATCATTTCTAACCCACTAAAATAAGCTGCAATTGAACATTTATCGCCCGCAAAACCACAAATTTTACAATTCGGATAGAAGGGATTTCCGTCGTGCAATAATTCAAATTAAGTGCTCCCTCAGGTGTACGAAACACGCGCAACACTGCCCGCGCACCAGCACTTGGCAATTGTTAAAATCGAGTGGGCACAAAATTCCGAATGTGACCAACCTAATTTTGCAAATGTGCACCAAATTAATTACCGGCCACACACAAAATGTAGCAGAGGTAAAAATAAAAAAAACAAGAACGAAAATCACAAATGCCTTGCACACAAAATTTTTCCACTAATTAGGCGCTCATTATTGTTGCATTTTTTCGTTATTAATTTCATGGCATGCGGCATTTGTTAAAAAAAAAATTCCATTAAATGATATTCGTTTCTGGTATTTCCAAGTGATTTACGGTGAATGGAACAACAAAAACCAACAAAAAAAAACTTAAGCTAAAACGTATTAAAAAGTATTACAATGCAAATTTATTGCAAAATATTGAAATCGTCATATGTGACCAAAGGAGTGTTAATAAAAATGCTCAGCAGCAACAATAATAAAGGGATAATATTTATATGAAAAAATTTAACTTTTTCAATATAGCCAAAGGACAATGGTTTAGTATTAGCGCATGAAATCATTAGCTCGGCAGTGACAATAATGCCGCCTCTGTTTAATGTATGTATGTATGTATGAGTGAGCATATGTAAGCCTTTCATGCCAATATTAATTGTAATTTATGCTCGCATTTGATATTACTTTTCTGAGAAGGCTTTTGTGTGGATGACGAGTTTCCAATTCAGCAGAGCGTAAGGGCCCAGGAGCGGCTATAGAACAGAAGGATAATCGAGCACGAAATATATACTCATAAATCTTCTTATGAATGCCTACTTTTTTGCTTGCTTAGGTAAAAAACTTTGTTACAAAAACGTGGTAAGAGGGGCAAGGGGGATGCGAGAGCTCAATTAATTATCAATACGAGGTTGAAGGAAAAATCTCAAAAAAATTGCGTCAGCAGCTAATGGCTACGCTAGAGAATTTCTCGTGCATATTTTAACCATAGTCTATTTAGCAAAAGCAGAGCAGCTACGAAGTAAATGCTGAATTTATACCTCCTCGTCATTCTCCAAACAGTTGTGGCAGTAAGGGTCCAAGAAGGTATTTTGTCGCACCGCGTCGGCTTTTAAGAAGCATTCCCTGGTCATGACAGCTTCAGAAAAGCGAATCGAAGCTTAGGAAGCTGCAGGAACTCCTTTGATCGCATAGCGGCCAGAAGGGCTTTGCAACTTTGCATTCCAGGGTTAGAGATGCAAACGATGCATCGATATTTTTGAAACATCGATAATATCGGTTCAAAATTCGATGTTTGCTATCGATGTTTACAATTTCCCAAAATCGCTAAATTGGCGATACATCGATGCCAGTTTCGGCGATGTTTTAACATCGACTTTATTGTTACTCAGACTTGAATTTAACTTACCCATTATGCTCCTAAAATTTTTTGACTGGCCATGAATTTTATAACTTATTCTTTAGGGGAAAATTTAGAAATTCCGAGTGTGCTCTTATCTTTCGGTATTAAAAATGCTTACTTAATTAAAAAAGGACCGGGTTCCCGTTCAAATTTCAACGAAATCGGGGCTTGGAACTTTAGGCTCAGCGAACTTACTACGGCATGCATTTTTATTATATTTATAGGAAAGGCAAAGGAATGGTATATAAACGCAGGGAAATACATCCATATGTGAGTATTTTTACCTTCCTTTTATTAGCTCGGGATGTAACTATGCCTAAAAGATGCAGCGATTTCTGTTCTCAAGTTAAATACCTGATGACAGTACGAATGGCAATTATAATAGGGAGGTTTTGGTTTTTTAAACTATAATTTTATTTTAATTGAATTACAAAGAGTATGAATTGAAAAGTATTAAATTTTCCTTTTAATGTGACTACAACCTAACAAATTTGGAAACATCGGAAACCATCGATATATCGATGTTTTTCTGGCGATGAATTTTAGCACCGATGTTCATTTTTCCGGTGCATCGAAATATCGATGTATCGATGTTACTCCCCAAAATTTGCATCCCTATCCAGGGTGTCAGCGGCCTCTGAGCCAACTATAAGCTCATCAGTTCCACTTTGCGACCACATGTCCAGAAAGATGACCGCGAGTATATCTTTCCTAGCCAATTCATTGGTCCGGCAATTTCAATATGTCCTGGGACGCAAATCTTATGGAGAACAGAGGCACTGTCTCACTCCGCAACAAGAGTTCCGTCGCAGAACATGCGAAAGATAGGATCAAAAAAGAGCCTGAACTCTTTCATAGTTTTCTTTCAATTTTTCGATCTCTTTCGTGACATTTTAAGAATTATTCAGGACTTCTAAGAACACTCCAGACCTTCCGACATTGATGAAACTTCGTGATTTTCGGGACTTTAAAATTTTCACTGAATTCTTTCAGAGTTTTATGCGAAATTTTTCACTTTTTCAAGACTTATGGTAGAGTGCTTTTGAAAAATTTTCAAGATCTGTAGTAATTTCCCTGATTTTATTTTATTTTAAATCTTTTTTTTTCAGTATTCCCAGGTTGGAATTTTTTCGAGTTTTTTCTCGCCCTTTAGACATTTGTTCAGGTTTTTAAGTGAGGTTTTTGAATTTTTTTGAGAACGATTGCAATTTCTCTTGACCTCTCGTTTTTTATTCGGGACATTTACAAAAGAAATTCATGGTTTTTGGAAATTTTGAGACTTTTCACACAGTTCGAGAAATTTTTCTAGTAAGTTATTGGGTCTTTTCAGATTTTTTTCATGACCATCCGATGTTTGTCAAGATTTTTCGGTACTATTTAGAACTTTTTTTGGATATTTTACAGTTTTTCGTGACTGGTCGTATGTTATTCGAGACACTGTCAAACAATTTTCGCATACTTATTCGAGACCCTTCGGTGGTGTTAGAGATTTTTTCTGTTTCACTTGTAATTTTTCATGTTTTGTTCGAGAAATCTGCGGAAATCTGCCTAAAAATAAAAAGAAAAAGTGACTACTAATTAATTTTTGTGAGTCCTGAAGTAGAATTCTGACAATGGCCACGCTAAATTTCCGTTGTTAAATGGACCATTAAATAAATTAATTAAATATTAAGGCCTATAAGGCCTAGAGCTCAGAAGAAATAAATAATTAAGAATGAGCTTATGTTGTAATCGAATCAAGCGGCCTTTCAGGCAACCAATTTTTTCTGTGAAGTGTGCTAACGAAAAAAAAATATAATTTATACTCGCTTGCCCCAAATTAAAGTTCAAAAAGAATCAAATACCATAAATCGTTAATAGTCCCATCCCATTTGTTTAGTTTAGTTGCCAGCCTGAATATGAATAGCCTTATTCCTTGAAACTTTTCATATCAATATCTTCATAAATATCTGCCTTTATTCATTCACCAAATCACTCAACATTTAGTGAGCCGATTGATTGATACTCCGACTGCCGGCTGCATCTGCCGTTTTCGAGATACATACATACATATTTTTACATTTTGTATATTGATGAAAAACCAATAATGGAATCGCTCACTTCAGCGCATCACCAAGCAAAATGTCAAATGCAATTGCAAAGGCAGATGAGTGGCTAATAAGTGGGGCATACATATTTCGCCACAATGGTACTCGTTGGTTATTGGAATAAGCCAAAAAATTTTGCAATCGAGATTGAGTTCGCGATTGAGGTTGTTGACAGTTTTAGAGTATTGTGAAATTGTAAAATGGATCCATCATTAGTGTTAAGCGAAAGCAATAAAGACTGCAACAATGGCGGGCAGACTGAAAATCATAATGTAGAAGAGAGCTAACAATCAACGTTTTCCGTGCATATTGGTGGTTGATACTTTTGGCTGCATGTCGCTCACAGTTGCAGATACTCCTTCTTTCTCAATAAATGCTGATGCAGAAGATTTTTGAACATTTAATAATGTGGATGTCCTTTGCTTATTGCTTATTGGAAATTCATGAATAACAATGTTCCATAAAATAGTAGAAATCAATCATCACACTAACTAGTTTGCAGATAGTAGATAATTGTTTTATAGAGATTGTCGTCTTTGTAAATACTCGTATAATATAAAAAAACTAAATAAAGAAAAATAGAACTTTTTTTTTATGGGTAGTCGACAATAATGTCAGCCTTGATAGCCAATGAAGGATCATTTCCACCGCTTTCTGGATGGAATATGCAACTGAGAAATAAAGTCCTAGTAAACGGCGGCACTGGAATACTCGGGGAATATTTAAGACCCTTTACGCAGGATAAGTTTTACAATGAAATAGATATAATGCGGAAAATTAAATTACAAAAGATGACCATGTCCATGCTGGTACCCCTTTTACGATGCGAAGACCAGGCGAAAAAGGATGTTACAACGCTTGACGTTTAAAGCCCGAACAAAACTGAAGCTAACTATTTACATAAAGTCATAAGTCTACAGAAGAACAATTTGAGTATACCTAGGCCAGCGAGGAACTTTTAAATGACAAACTTTCCCGTTAAAAAGGGCAGGGTAATAACAAAGCCACCCTGATGGAAATCTGTGCTTATTAGTCTTATGAAAAAAGCGAGTGAAATTTTCAAGCTAGCGAAATTAGCACAATCCTCGGAATGCTGGGAAGAGTATAGAGAAATTCTGAAAATCTAAAAAAAAAAAAACTATGCGCAGAGAAAGGAGCACATATGTAGTCGCATTGAGACCTACAGTGAGACTGCAAGGCTAGGCTGAGGAAAGACCTGTTCAAGGGATCGGCTATTGACTCAGAGACTAAGCAATAAGGCAGACCGCGAATTGTTAATACTCAATTCCCATCAAATCAGAATGTCGAAGGTTCCACCGGCTTTCTTGTTGGCAGAATATAGCGTTGTTATTGTTGTAAGCCCCGCCTATTTATGTTTGTACATCAATCGTTTTCGTAGAGCTCAACTAACGGTAGGCCCAAGAAACGGGCAGTTTCATCAGGGTCAGACCAAATGGGGAGGGGCGTTAGTTGAGTGGAGTTGAGCTGGTATGTGAAGAGGTGGTTGGTGATGTGCGGGGCGTCTCCACATGACGGATACTCATTGGGGATATAGAGGTCGAGTTTGGATAGATAACTGTTGAGACGACTGGGCCAGAGTAACGCGGTTCTCTCTTGGCAGTTAGATAGGTTATGTAGGTTATGACCGATTCCCTATGAACGTCGTTGATCGCTCGTCGGTACATCGTCGGGTCCAGTGGTTGGTCGGTGTATGTCTGGACCGCGTCCATATATACCAATAGATGCCCTCTGACGTACCTGGGCAAAGTCTCCTCTTCTGTTAGGGTGTTCACTTCTGTGGCACCCCACCAGAAACTGCTTACAGAGCATTTTGTTGTGCTCCCTTACGGGGAGAATTTGGGCCTCTCCGTGTAGGTGGTGCTCAGACGACATCAGAAGGCACCCTGTCGCTGTCCGGAGTGCGGCGTTCTGACAAATCTGTAGCTTCGTCCACTGCGCCCAACTTGTTCCGGAGACCAAACAGGGCAGCATAGTTTAAAACCGGCCGGCCAATTGCCTTGTAAGTTGCCAGCAAACGTTTCTTTCTCTTTTCCCAGGTGCTGCCGATGGACGACTGGGGGACCTTGTTGCAGCTCTGTTCTTTGAAGAAGCAGGCTATCAAAGGTAACCTCTAAAATTTACCGGTTGTTTGCCATCAGAATTGAGGTGCCATCGACGTGAATGCCTAGTTGAAGCCTGACCTCCTTCGTCCAGGTGGTGAAGAGGTTCGCCGTTGATTTCGTTGGGGAGGGTGTTAGGCTCCTTGGAGTAAAGAAGCGAGATAGCTCGGAGAGATAGGCGATTACTTTTGAGCAGATGTCAGCAATTCCATTCCCGGGCGCCAATATCGAGCAGTCGTCAGCTTATGAGATCAGACAAATTCCCTTCGGTGGCTGTGGAAGCTTCGATAGACGTTAAACAGTAAGGGGGAGAGGACGCCACCTTGTGGAACCTCTTGTTTAATTCTTCTAGTTTTTGAGGCTTGATCTCGGAAGAATACAGCGTTTAAAACTGCTGCATTACTACTGGGGCATTACTTTTTATGCGATATACAGGGAATGCGGATCGCATGAGGCGACTTTGGGGCATATAAATGCCCAACCCTTAGTAGGCTGTGGCTCTGTTTACTGGGGATCGGTTTTCTAACGAAGCTGGAAGCAGCCGCTAAAATCAGTTTTTCGAATTTGCCAATATACAAATATGTATATTGTTTTTCCCTTCGGTTTTTATTAATATTTCTTTAAAAAAAATTAATTCAACAAGCAATGAACAGTTACAGCTTTATTACATCATCGAGTTGTAAGATGAATACCACTTTTTCTCAAACCCGAGCACTTGGTACATTTGCTTTGTCCGCAATTTTTTCCCACATCTTTTATTTGGTTCATCCGTTATCATATTTGCGCAAAAATGTCATTCCAAATGCCAAAAACCAAATGACAAACTTAGCAAACCAAACGAATTGGCCAACATCTGTGCTTTTGTTAAAATTCAGAGCAAACGATTGAAAAGGAGCAGGTGCTAGCTGCAGCAAATTGTGAGCATTTTCATACTTTTTTCAACTTTACTTGGGGCTTATTCAGTTTGTGCATTGAATAGAAATGAAATGTCGCACAAAAGAAATCGAAGGGCAAAAAAAACTTAGTGTAAAAATTAAAATAAAAAACAGAAATGCTCAAATTAAATTATGTGGAAGAGTTAATGATAACCCAGGCTTGGCTGTGTTCTATTTTTTACAAAAATGCAAATCTAAAATGGGCGGCGAGATTTCGAGTTGGCATGCAAATACATAATGGAAAATGCTTCGTATGCGCAAAGAAATGATAAGCGATAGAAAAAATAAATAAAAATCAAGCAAATTTAGTGTTGATTCAAAATTGGCAAGAATTTAGAATTTATTGCAGCGAGTTACTTTAACCAATTTTAACTGAATCGCGTAATCAATAAAAAAAAAAACATTCGACCCAAATTTTACGTTCCGCAATTTTATTTATGTAAATAAAATTGGTTAACAGTCTATCGCTCACCAAAACCCTGGTTCTGCCACAATTCAATAGCCGCAAAATTCTGCCACAGTCGGCCAATTTGTGGCGCGTGCACTCGGTCCACAATCAAACCATGTTGCCTGCTTGCAGCAGTCGCAACCCCCGGCATTACGCTTAAAAGCGCAAAACGAAAATAAAGGCTGGCATAAACCTGATAACAAAACAACAATAGCACTAACAACACTTTCAGTATGTGAGTAGCGCGATCAACTGCGAAGACACCAGCAGCAAGCAACAGCAGCAGCAGTTGATAAGTGCAAGCAAACAAAAGTTGAAACCATTCGGACGTCTGCTTAACGTAATTGTGGCGCAATCAAATTGTAGCGCTAAAGTCCACACACAACCGTACATTCGCACATAAGGGTATAGACCAGGGATGTTGCGGATATTCGCATTCGCAAACGCGGAGGTTCCGCATTAATTTTAAAATTCAAAAGAATTTTCTTCGAAATCTTTGTCTTGTAAAATGAAAATTTCAAGTGAACAGGTGACAACTTCTAAAACAATTTTTAAATTTTCCATCTAAATCCGTCCAGCCGTTTCTAAGTGAAGAGAGGCTTCGCATGGTGTCTTATTTTATTTTCGTCAAATTTCATATAACCCTGTACCGCTGGAAAAAAGTTCTACCTTCCAAAAATTAACCCTTATTCCATATCTACAGCCATAGTTAAGTAATTTGACATCTCAAGCTCATTCTTGAAATTTCCATCTTAAACCTTCACAAAATGTACATAGTTAAATAGACATTTCTTTTCAAATCGGTGGCAACCCTAATAAAAAATATTCTATAACTTAAACTCTTAAAACTCTTGCGTTTGACACATTTATTTTAATAGTTCTTTTAGCTTGTCTACATGAGAAATAAATTCGACTTTCCAAAGAGGTAGGAAACCTCTTTAAAGCTTTTTTGAAACTAAGTTGAATTTGATTTTTCACATACGTGGCAACCCTTCTGACTATATATTTCAGAAATAAGACCTTTCATTTCGATTGATACTAACCGTCTTTTAATAATTAATTTAACTTAATAAATAATTTGAATTTAATTTTTTAACAGGAGGCAATCCTCTTCAATCACCCCAAAAAAAACTAAAGATTTCTTAGTATTCTTTCCTTTGAGAGCAATATTTTAATATTTCATAAAACTAAATTGGACTTTTGAAACAGTTGGCAACTCTCTTCAAAACTATTTGCAAACTAAAATCTTCTCAGATCTCTTTCATCTGGTATTGTGACATATGCTTCGATTAATTGATGAATTAAGTTGAATTTGATTTATTAAATACGTGGCAACGCTCTTAAACACAGCTCAGAAATAAATTTTTTTTAAACACATTTGGACTAATGGCCACCTTTTAGTAATCCATTTAACTTATTAAATAACTTGAATTTAAATTTTTAGATCGGTGGCAACCCTCTTCAAACACTTCGAAAATAATTTAAATGCTCAAACTAAACACTTCTTAAGACACTTTGGCTTGACACCCATTTCTTTAATTCCATATAAGCTGGGTATAATTTAGTATAATTCAGAAAGGTGGCAACCCTCTTCAAAAT
>NW_016160805.1:0-59174 GCF_001687245.7 Rhagoletis zephyria | reverse complement strand
GTATAAATATGTTTTATAAATGTTCATGATGGGCTAGTCCGATATACATAATTATCGCCAGGGCAAATAATTTGATTGCATACAAATTTATAAAAAATACAATTAAGTTAAAAAATCAATAAAAAAAGTCATAACACATTGAAGCGAATTAAAAATTGTATCTTATTTAAACAATTTGAATTCAAAAGAAATTAAATATAATAAATTTTATAATGGAAATATTTAAATACGTACACAGTTACAACATTTTGCCGTATAAACATGAAGCTCTTATAAAAGAAACGCGCAAGACCGGTCACAAAAAATTTCAAAACCTCGGAATACCGGTAGTGAAAAAAGCCACGCAATATGAAAAAAAAATTACGAAATAAAAAACTGAAGGCGATTGAATACCCAAAATAAAACCAAATTTCAAATAAAATAAACAATAAAAAAAATTGAATACAAAATGTTTTACACAATTTGAGCAAAAATTAATCAATAAAAAATAAATTGTGGTTAATAGAATAAAAGTAAATTAATAGGGCAATTTTTAGGCAAAGTTAGTTTCAAAGGTTCGGTTTATTGTAGCACGAAAATCTTACAAAAAAAGCTTGTAGATTTTATTGTTTTAAGAAAAAAAGTAGTTTTTAATTGCGTTTAATTAACAAAAACCTAATTTATTCTATTTATTCTATTATCTCTTTCTTGGATTACCTTATTAATGTTATTTCGTTTAGTTTTTACATTAAAATTTGTTGACAAAAAAAAAAAATATTTTAAGTTCATGTAATTTTTAGAAACTTATTTAATGTATTTTTCTTATTTTAAACTAATATACATATGTATGTACTTGTTTTATTTGGCTTCAGTTGACACAGAAGAGAAACGACTGGCGTGCTGTTTTGGACTCGACCAAAATCGGCCACAGCGCCAATATTTAATTTTTTAATTAAATTTCAGATCTTATTGTTTTAAATGGGAAAATATGTATGTTTTTAGTTACATTAAATTTTTAAGAACTTATTTTATTTAATTTTGTTTATTTAAATCTTTTCTATTTTTACTTGAATTTTCTTTTAAATTCTAGATTTTATTAATTTAAAAATAAATGTAATGTAATTTTTTCGTTTTTAGTTTAGTTAATTTAATTTGGGTTTTTAATTCCTTTTGCTTTTTAGTTTTTATTGCTTTACAAATTAAATTTAAACTTAATTTGTCAAATTTAAATTGAAAAGGTGAAATACATATTTTTTAATATCTTTTAATTTTTAGAAAGTTGTTTTACATAGTTTACCTTTTTCTAATTTGTTTCCTTTTTAGTTTTTAGGTTTTATTGTTAAAAAAAACACACATTTTTTCTTTGGTTTTCACTTAATTTTTAGAAACCTATTAAATTTTTTCTTCTTTTATAAATTTAATTTTCTTTTAGTTTCTAGATTTTATTGTTGTTTAGGAAGAAACGTTTTGTTTTAATTTCAGTAAATTTTTGGAAACTTAATTTTCGTTTTTTCTTTGTTTATATTTTCATAAATTTTTAGATTTTTATGTTTTAACAAGAAAAAATATTTTTTTTTAATATCATTTAATTTTTTCTTTTTTAATTTAATATATTTTTTGCCATATATATTAGTTGCCAGAATTGCCCTGAAATAAAATAAAATAAAAAATCAAGTTAAGAAATTAACAAATTTAAACTAACAAAATTATTTAAGAAATAAAAACAAAATAAAACAAACAAAAAATAAATTGTAATCGTTTTTATTTATTTTATTAATAAATACTTATAATTTTTTTTTTCCTTTAGGCACCGCTTTAGCGCAACGCAGTAATTTCCGCTCCGGCGCCGGACATCCAACGTCACAGCGACATCTGCCTAAGCGACCCACAGATCCGCCACCAACAGAAGAGGGCTACGTTCCGACAGACGAATGCCCTGAACCGAATGGTTTCTTCCCAGATTTGGAGCAATGCGACAAATACCACGCATGTTTGTGAGTTAATAAATACATACATATTATCAAATTGCTTTCAATATTTTCCAATAACTTGTTCCGGTTTTTTTTTTCGCGTAAGTTTCAATGACATTTTCCATCTCCATGTAGCCAATATTTCGAAGTTGTTGACATTTAGTGTGGTAAAATTTCGGTTTCAAAATAAGGAATTTTTTCTTCGACTCTTAACGGGATATAGCTAGATGTTGTATGTTGTTCGGCGGGCCTGCTATTCTTTTGCAGATTTTTGGCGACGAAAATTAGCGATAACGAATGTTGGAATCCAGCTGCTGGTATCCCTACATTCAATATAAAATATAAATTACATGCAAACATCTTTATGTCGATTTAATTTGACAGTATTTTTATATTGTCTCCAAAATCCATGGCGCTTTAGTACATATTAGACGCAGCTCATTTCACATCACCAACCGTAATCATATATGTACGCCCTCACACTGCCGAAAATAAACGCATTTAAGTGGCAACACTTAACACCAAATACTTTCTACACCCACAGCGAGTTTTTATCGATATTTATGATAAATTTTTCCTACCAGATATAATATTAACTTGACAACAACAAACACTTTGCATACACTTCTGTATTATAAAACAAGAAGAAATTTTTTCACGCCAGTAATTCATTTATTCGTTTCATGTGATTTTGTTGCTACACTGTATGTATAAATGTATGTATGTATGTATAAACATGTGAATATATATTAATTAATTGCAGCGAAGGCAAATCCACTGAACGCCTTTGTGCCGATGGTATGGTCTTCAATGACTACAGCCCTCTGGAGGAAAAATGTGATCTGCCATACAACATTGACTGCAGCAAGCGTTCGAAATTACGTGAGTAGATTAACTTAATAGGCTTATCAATATGTACATATACATACATATATGTATGTACATATATAATACGCATGTTTGTTTATACATATATATACTTTTACACATCCTACATTTACTTACATAATCTTATTTATAAAAGCTTACAAGGAATATGGGCGGGAGTTCGAGTTATTTTAGCTGCTGTCGGTAGATTTCCTTTTTTAAATTCGAATTCTATTTAAGCTGATCTAAAAATGTTCTTCTGATAGTCAGTAACGCAGGAAATGAACATAACAATTCTCGAAAGTTGAAATCCTACATACTCTAAAGCTCTATCAACGCAATTGTGTTATTTTTGTACTAAAGCAACTTTATACATGAGCGAATTCGTTAACGCAATCAAAGTGTGAAATGAAATATGATGTTCGAGTGTCAATATCATGAAAAAGGTTTTCTAGCTTAGGTGAAAATATTATTATTAGCGCAGTCGTTTGGAAATTTATTGCGTGGTGTGAGCAAGCAATTTTCATGCTGTATTGTGTGGGTCTTATTTTTAGTACTCGTTCACCTGCAAATATTTATAGTCGAGCGTTTGCTTAGCTTCAGACTCCCTTCAACAACTAGCTCCTGTGTAGTTGTTTCTATATACTATAACTGCACCTTTTACTGCCTAAGCAGATCTAATGTCCAGTGAACTTTGCCATTTGGCCGGTCAAATGTCCGCAGGTTTTGCTGTTTGTTGTTGTTGATGGTGTTATACCAAAAGGCAGTACTTTTTGTCACCAATTTATAAGGTCGCTTGTTGATACTATTTTTTTGATCTCAAAAAAAAAGGAAAGGGGAATTGTTTAAAATCCAATGCAATGTCCTTAAAAAAATGAAATCTATTAGCACATTTCAAACGCCGCTGAAACGTTTCTAAATAAGGTTAGGTCTATATTGGGCCCTTTATGATACCACAAGTTATCCAACTCAAACTGCACTTCAAAACAGTTCGTAGTGTCAAAGCATTTCTTTTGGAGAAATATGTAACTTGAGTTAAAGCATTTCTGGCAATTTTTTTTTTTTTTTGATTTCACTTTTATTTCAACATATTTTGATAAAAAAAAAAATATACTGTTGAAAATAAAATATTTCACACAAACAACAAAACATATAATCGATAATCGCATGATGTTATTGCCTGAAAATTTTAAAATGCACTCAGTGGCATTGTGCTACTATGATAGCACGGCCCAAACCAAATTTACACAAGTTTTAAAATATTATTTTGCTGTTATTTATTGAAGAATGAACTATATTTTTATAAAAAAAAAAATAACAAAAGTTCAGTAACAACAAAAATAATACGTTTAAACTTGACTATAATCTTTTGACTACTGCACATTAGGTCAAATGATTACTTTTTCTGTGCGAAATTAATAGCAGCTAAAATATTGCACTATTTTAATGTAAAATGATGCCAACCGTTAAAAAAATTTTAAAGTCAGTAAATAAAATGTGAAAACATGACTTAGCTTTCGTAAGACAGACTTTTCCGCGCAATGTTTTTGTATGTTCAAATGATGAGTATATGTGTTTAAGTAGTACTTGAAAACATTGTTCAATTAGCTTGGTTTTGAGGAGAGATTCATATGGCAGTTAGTCCAGAACACCTTTAACCCAACCAAACCAAATTAGAATTTGACCACTTGTGAGGTAACCTTTCCTTTCCTTTAAAAAAAGAATTATAGTAATCGGTTAACGTGGTCCAAAGTTATGCGGAAGTCGGTTAAAAACAAATACACCAGCAAGCTTTCGCATCAAATGATTTCAGGGCAAAATTGTAAAAGCCCCCAAAAAACTTAAAGGAAATAATAAAATCATTATTACATTAAAGCTAATTGAGCATAAAGTTTGCCTTTGAAGAGTAGGGGTGCCGCGAAATTTTTTTAGCACGACAAGGGTGCCGGGGTGAAAAAAGTTTGGGAACCCCTGCTTTAGGGGATAACGGACTCCGGTTTCGAAAAGAGCATCGAAAATTACTATAGGAAGTTTGAGTTTGAGTTCCAATAAAAATTGTAAAATTGGAATTTTTGTTTCGCAATTCATCGTCATATAATCAATGTAACTTTTTTCATTTGGTTGCACACTAGTTTTATTACTCTAGATTGGTTCGTTTTGGCAAGAAGAACATTACCTTAAACTTTTAAAATAAAATAAAAAAACGTTAAATTTCAAAATTACAAAATAGCTGCGACAGATATTCTGCATGCTGCTATTTTTTAAATTGGGTGGCACACTCTTGAAACTGCACAGATATGCTGTATNGATTTCAGTCCTCACATTAAAGCTAATTGAGCATAAAGTTTGCATTTGAAGAGTAGGGGTGCCGCGAAATTTTTTTTAGCACGACAAGGGTGCTGGGGTGAAAAAAGTTTGGGAACCCCTGCCTTACTATAGGAAGGCAGTTTGAGTTCCAATAAAAATTGTAAAATTGGAATTTTTGTTTCGCAATTCATCGTCATATAATCAATGTAATTTTTTTCATTTGGTTGCACACTAGTTTTATTACTCTAGATTGGTTCGTTTTGGCAAGAAGAACATTACCTTAAACTTTTAAAATAAAATAAAAAAACGTTAAATTTCAAAATTACAAAATAGCTGCGACAGATATTCTGCATGCTGCTATTTTTTAAATTGGGTGGCACACTCTTGAAACTGCACAGATATGCTGTATTTGATGCCGAATTTCATTCCCTCTAATATGAACATTCCATTTGAAAACTTCCAAAAGGTTTAAAAAAAAATCCTTAAAATTTTTTCAAGCGACAATGAAAAAATAGTAATTTCGGCACTTTTTCGCCTAAATAAATATTTTAAGGCTAAAACTTTTGAAATACTTGATTTATTTTTTATTGTACTTTTTTTCTGGAACTCCACTGATTGCAATAAGTGCAATAAGAATGCTTTAGCGTTTGTTTTTTTCTTTGACGAGAGAAGAGAGTGACACTAAAAAAACAACTCGTGAAATTAGCCCAACAACTCTTGTCACGCTGAACCGACATACAGAAAGGCCCTATCTTATATTTTTGTTTGTTTACAGAGTAGTTGTAAAACTAAAGTTCTTCAGTAGCGATTTTCTTCATTGCACTCTCTTTTAATAAACATAGCAACTAATATTTGGATATAGTAGCTAATTTTAAATTCGACTCAGACTTTAGGAAGTAATCTTCCGTTTTTGTTTTTGCCGAGCTGAATTTCAAAATAAAATCAGTTAGGGGTCTGTCAAGGAGTGTTAAAAAAAAACGCGATTTACTGAGATCCTGCAAAATCAATGCAGGCCAAGCATATCGATGAGCCATAGAACAATAACAAAATGTAAATAAAATAAATACATTTGTCATCCATTTGACAGCTGCAGCAATTTCAGTGATTTTAAATGACACAAAAGCCCGAATTTGTATCTCTCGTAGAGATAAGTGAAACACACACAGCTTTTCTATAGAAACTCATTTCAGAGTCGCTCGATATGTTTTTTTTATAATTCATGTTTTTCTGTATGCTTTCTTCTCAATGTGATTTCATTAAAATTCTAGCAACGCAAAATGTTGTAAATTTTAGTATGCCACGCATAGTATAAATGGGGAACACCAGAATATTTTGACACACTTCTTAGCGGTATTGCTTAGTGGATTTGTGGATGAGTTTAAGTATTTGGTTGCCAATGGCTGCGTGGATTTTTTTTTTTTTTTATAGGTGCAGGCTTTTTATTAGCCATGCATATCTTATTGGGCGACGTAAAAAAAATATGTAGATATTTACGTGAAATAAAGTTGTCATAAAATATTGCATCTAAAATTCTAAACACCACGCGTTTCATTAAGTGCTAGCCATGCTCTGATTTTACCTTTCAAGCAGCTCTACATAATTAAGTAAATTCTAATATTTGAACGTCGTCTCTCTCCACCCTTTGAGTGAATGTTTGAGCCAATGTTATTTCGACGTGGTTGGTTGTCTGTTGACGCTAAGACACATTTTGGGTTAGATATGAAGTTTTTTTTGAAATTCTTTCGAAGGACAACTTAAATTATTGACCTTCTTCTTCTTGTTCGACTCTACAACCGTTTGCCAATTTTGTGCCGTGACAATAAAACTTCGACAATTTCCTCTCTCCTACGCGAATTTGGGCCAGTTTTACATCATGTGTGCGGACAAGTTTCTCTGCACTTGATCCTTCCATTGCGCTCATGGGCACCCTTTCTTTTGTTCTCCACTCATGGGTGTCGAATCGAACGATATTTTCACACAGGAGTCTCCTCATCCATGCGTACAATATTTTCACACGCTTAAGTATGCCCACGCGAACAGAGCCATAGATCTAGCGTATAATAGTTCTCAGGCTTCCGAAATTCTTTCAAAATTCGTTCCATTTCCGATCAACCACCGTATTTGCCTGAAACGAATCTATTATGCAACAATCTTCTATGTATGAACATATTTCTATGTCGATTGAAGCCATACACCCAAAGTTCGTTTTCGTCTAAGAGACCTAAATCGAAGGCGACAATATAATTTTTTATTGTGAAAATCAAACAATTTCCGGTATTTTTTATAACATAATATATTTTAAAACATACGACTACATATCAAAAGCTTACTTAATCCAATTCATGCTTTATGGATAGTAGATGCGAAAAACAACGGTTTTGGGGGCGAATGACATTTTTTCGGACCTAGTGGGAGTGTGTTCTCATGCCGAGTACCTGGCAATACTGAGTGCACGTACGGTACGTACAGGTAGATATGATGTTGCCAGTTAAACAGCAGCAACTTCCCATCCAGTCTGATGCTAGTAATTTGCCAAGTACAAAAACTATGTCTACACGATGCCAATCATTTGAGCGCTTTAGAGTCCATGCCGGGTCCACACACAAATATCGTTTTGGTCGCCTTACCATTAATACACTATCGCTGGGCCTGAGGCCCTCCAAGTCGGTATATGAAAACGAGGCAAATGGATATACTATGTGGCGCAACAACAAGAACAACAACAACAAATACATTTTTCAGTGTTCTAATTTAACATCTTACATAATGACTTCGGTGACACTTCACTCGAATTGTGTTCTTTGTCACTCTATGGGCTCTAAGCCATTCTAGTTCTCCTTTTACAATGTAAGATTGCGAATCAGATGCCGCCAAAAAAGTTATATCCAGATGAACCGGAGCTCAAGATGGGGGTAGCAGGGTGTTGGTTTACTCGAAACACTTACATATATAAGTATGTCTTTTTACTTTCGCCTATCTAATCACTTTATCAAATCCCGGTAAATTTTCAAACAGTAGAAGAAACTTTGTTCTTTAAAGACCCGAAAACTGCAGATATTTATTCTTAAAGGGCACTAACTACGCCTAAAAGAGACCAATTTAGGCGTTATCGCCTTAATCTAACCTATCGTCCACTATTGCGGCATCTCTGAAATAGTCCACTTTACTCTCGGATATCTACCTAATGCCATGCAGACTTTGTATCGTATGTTTCCAGTATTTCTCTTTTCATTTCATTGCATACAACTAGTCCTCTCGTGAGGTAAACGCGTAATTTCTGTCTGATGAAATCAGCGGTTATACTTTTATGTCCCTATTTACATATATTGTTTTGCCACTTGTTGCTTTAGTTGCATAAACACAAGGTGACGCAAATAGTTTATTTTGCTTATAAATGCAGAGTTGTACGCTACCAGAACCTGGAAAAATTGTTCGAACTCACTTTTCCAGACCGTTTGATTTCTCGACTAGAGCTTTTCGGTTAGCCGTCGAGATCGTCTCATCTGACGGCTCCAGACTACTTTCTATGGGGTTACTTAAAGGGGCTGGTCTACGTAAAGCCTACGTCCCTCCGGATCATCAAGAACAACATATGCCGAGAACTCGACTATCTACGTTTGCCAAACCTAATGCAAAATGTCATAAAAATACCCGAAATCTGTATCAACTCTGATGGCCGCTAAGCATACAAGTTATAATTATTTTTGAAATGACGGCAAAGGAAAATCGGATAATACTTTTTGCGGCACCTTGTAGTTGAGTGATAATAGCTTGCGCTGTGGGAAATTTCTACGCTCTTAGCAACAAATTAAATTCAATTACAATTCGCAACAGCAGATATGGCTTACTGCGCAGGCGGTCGATAGCCCACAATGTATTTGCGAGTGGCCTTTACTAACTACAAAAAACCGAGGAGGGTTTGTATGCATGTATGTAGGTAGTTTTTTTTTTTAAATAGTATGTTTTAATCCCATTAAAGCTATAATAACAGCAAAGGGAAAGTGAAAGCAGAATGCATCGAAATCGTGCTTTAATGCTGCTAACCAAAATTATGATTGGCTTAACGTAAGTTTGAACGCTAAAGTTATTTACGAATTCGCTTAGTCGGCTGCTTGGCTAGTTAGAATTTGTTGGTCGGTGGGTCGCTCGATTGAAAGTGCACTGTACTGTGCACATTAGGGTGGTCCGAAAATTCATGCCTGAGGGGTTAAAATGCTAAGCTCTCACCACCTAGGAAACACTTTTTCGTAGAAATGATATATGTAGAATTCTTTCGAATCAATACATATTTTTCGATCGAAAAACTCAGTTTCTCTTTCGGCGACTACCAATAACAATATCCAATTGTTTATTTAACAAATTTTTAATATTAGCTTTTTTTAAAGGACTTTCAAAAACCGAAAAATGCAAGGGGGACCCATAAAAAATCGTTACTATAAAAAATGGTAAAATAAACAATTGGGTATTATTATTGGAAGTCCCCTGAGGAGAAACAGCGTTTTTCCGATAAAAAAATATTGATTTTCAAAGAATTCTATACCATTTGTAGGAAAAAAATGTTTTTTCCCACATTAAAACCTACATATATGGAAAACTTCAAGGGCGTTGAGGCAGTTTTAAGTAAATATATATTTTTTTTAACAAAAAAAAAACGGGTATTCTTTTTCTATTTAGAAAAATGCTGGGGGTGAGAGCTTAAAATTTTTAACTTTTTTTTGGACCACCCTAATGCACATACATAGCACATATATCCATGTGGTACACGGATGCAGTGATAACGAGCTGAATGGCGAAGCAATTCTGCAAAGCTTTAAAATCACTTTAACATTTATTTAATCATGTCTTTGGCTACATATATGTATGTATGTACGTATGTACTAAAAAATAGTAGTGGGCACTTAACCTTTATTGAAGATCATCTTTTAAAGCCCTTCATGTTAATAGCGCTGGTCATTGATATTACAGCGAAATAAATGTTGAAGAGTTGGTATTTAAGGATATACAGAGCTTACATATGTATGCCCATATGCACGCTGTTATTTTCGCCAGATTTAAGTATATACATAGTAACTTTTCCTTGTATGCTATGTAAGCTGCTCATTTTCGCTCGCTTTCGTTGACACCTATTTTCTAATTGTGAGTGAATAGCCTTTTTAAGGTATTTTTATTAAAACATAATTTTAACGCACACAATTTTCAGCTAATTGAATAACAAAACTTCGGCCTTACTGCCATATGCACATATTCTAGCGAGTTGCGATCGCGCGCACCAGCTGGCAGTATATCTGCGCAACTTTTGGGAAAGCGTTGCAGGAGGCGTGCCGTAAAGGAGTCACTTAACTCGCGCATGCTGTGCGGAATTGTGTGGAGAGGAGATTGCATTATTTATATTAAATATTTAAAAGACTTATTAATGGGACTTGACTTACGTTTTCTCCATCAGATCGCTTAACTGCTTCAATGTAATGGGCGTTTGCGCTGCATGGCTGTTGAAATTTGTGTAGGAAAAATTCAACTTTTACTTTGAAATTAAAAAAAAAAGCCAACCGGAAAACTGGACTGCTCTCCACTACACACCTTTTGTAATCTTCCGCGATTGCACTTTTGTTGCACTGCCTTAGCAAATTGCGCATTGTTTCATCCAAAATGATAGTCAAGTAATCAGCATCGTTTGCATTCCTCTTCGATCTATTTGTAGCGCTAATCACATTTACTAATAGCAGCGCGCTAATCAGCAACGCTAATACAAGTTGCTTCCTGAAGTGTAACATCTTATAGATTGATGAATTGACTGACTGCAATGGGAGAGCAGATGCTTTGTTTTTATATGCCCAGTGGAGGAGGGCGAGTACAAGTGTTTGCATATCAGTGTCGCATTTCATTCGCGTTAGTAATACTAATTCAAGTGTAAAATGCTCGGGTTACATATAAATCTAATTTCTTGCTGTTCAGGCGATAACAAAAAAGCTGAGCAGCTAAGTAGAAATTCTGCATCGTTTCGTAAATTTTAGACCGTTTTTGGCTCGGTTTGAATGCCGCTATTTCACCTACAATGACGTCATGTTAGGTTAGGTTAGGAGGGCGTATATGAATAATTCTATAAATAATATTGCCTTGTGAATGCCCTATGTGAATGAAATGCAAGATGATGCACGTTAGGGTGGTCAAAAAAAAAAANTTCGGTTTGAATGCCGCTATTTCACCTACAATGACGTCATGTTAGGTTAGGTTAGGAGGGCGTATATGAATAGTTCTATAAATAATATTGCCTTGTGAGTGCCCTATGTGAATGAAATGCAAGATGATACACATTAGGGTGGTCAAAAAATGCACGTCAAAAAGTAGTGTCGGAATTTTAATGCTCTCACCTACTAAGATTGTTCTATACTGAAAAAAATTGTACCCCTGTTTTTGTTTTTTGAAATAAAAATATATTTAGAGGCCGTCAAGCGACTCAAAGTTTTCCATGTATTTTGTATGGAAAAAACAAGTTTTCGAAAAAAATGGTATAGAATATAGGTATGGAAAACTTTGCTTCTCTTCAATGGACCGCCAATAATAAAGCATTAAAATACCGACTTTACTTTTTTTTTGTACCACCCTAATGCACATTTCTCTTAAAGAAAAACAAAAGCGATCAATGCATTGCCATCCCACAAGAAATTGCGGAGGTCTAAATATTCCACCTCTGCTATCTCTGCCAGCCTGGTGAAGCAACGTGGCCCCAGGAATTTAAGTCGCCTCGATTACAGCCCCGTATATTGATATATAAATCTTTTTTTCACTTTTGAAGATCGTGTGCAATATATTTGTGTAATTATTAGTATCCACATAACTTTCCTTTAAACCACAATAAATTTGTCAAGAAATCACTCTGCAGTTTTCTCTTGCAATAAATTGGCATAATAATTAAAAAAAAAATATTAACCAGTTTGTATAAAATTTATGAAATTTAATTTAACTAAAATGCTCGATTGCTTTAAATTCAAGCCATAGCTGGAAATTGGCAAGAGCACGTTGAAGTGGCAAAGAACTAACCGCAAAGTGCAAAGGAAAAGTTGAAAATTACAAAAGCAGCACTGTGCCAACTATACTCTTGTGCAGATATATAGATAGCCGCTGCTAAGTACTCAATTAAAATTGCAAGCAACAGCAAGATGAGCAATGACAGGCTGTAAGTGGCCGACTGCTATACACACAGTGCAACCACGCAATCATACACACATACATATGCATATGTTAATGTACCTGAGTATAAATATTTGCACAAACAGATATGTGTGGGCCCTTTGTTTGCACAAAACTTTATTAACCCAGACACGTGTAGGTACAACTCCACCTGAGATGGTTGTAACGATGCACATATGTAAGTGCTTATGTAGTATGNCAATTGCGGAGGTCTAAATATTCCACCTCTGCTATCTCTGCCAGCCTGGTGAAGAAACGTGGCCCCAGGAATTTAAGTCGCCTCTTCTTCACTTTTGAAGATCGTGTGCAATATATTTGTGTAATTATTAGTATCCACATAACTTTCCTTTAAACCACAATAAATTTGTCAAGAAATCACTCTGCAGTTTTCTCTTGCAATAAATTGGCATAATAATTAAAAAAAAAATATTAACCAGTTTGTATAAAATTTATGAAATTTAATTTAACTAAAATGCTCGATTGCTTTAAATTCAAGCCATAGCTGGAAATTGGCAAGAGCACGTTGAAGTGGCAAATAACTAACCGCAAAGTGCAAAGGAAAAGTTGAAAATTACAAAAGCAGCACTGTGCCAACTATACTCTTGTACAGATATATAGATAGCCGCTGCTAAGTACTCAATTAAAATTGCAAGCAACAGCAAGATGAGGTTGTAAGTGGCCGACTGCTATACACACAGTGCAACCACGCAATCATACACACATACATATGCATATGTTAATGTACCTGTGTATATGCATACGTGCAGATGTAAATATTTGCACAAACAGATATGTGTGGGCCCTTTGTTTGCACAAAACTTTATTAACCCAGACACGTGTAGGTACAACTCCACCTGAGATGGTTGTAACGATGCACATATGTAAGTGCTTATGTAGTATGCATGTACATATGTACATACCCTGCAGGAAATATATCTAACTATAAGATAGTTTGTAGTTGATTAGGAAGGAACTAAAGGTCACTATTATCTGTGTTCATAATTACCTTAAGGAAAGCTAACTATACTTCTATGGCGATGGCCACGAAATAATCAAGGGTGGTTATGTCAACTAACTTGTAACTAACTAGATACTTTTGGACATAAAATATCAATAGGAACAAANAATTAACCAGTTTGTATAAAATTTATGAAATTTAATTTAACTAAAATGCTCGATTGCTTTAAATTCAAACCATAGCTGAAAATTGGCAAGAGCACGTTGAAGTGGCAAATAACTAACCGCAAAGTGCAAAGGAAAAGTTGAAAATTACAAAAGCAGCACTGTGCCAACTATACTCTTGTACAGATATATAGATAGCCGCTGCTAAGTACTCAATTAAAATTGCAAGCAACAGCAAGATGAGGTTGTAAGTGGCCGACTGCTATACACACAGTGCAACCACGCAATCATACACACATACATATGCATATGTTAATGTACCTGTGTATATGCATACGTGCAGATGTAAATATTTGCACAAACAGATATGTGTGGGCCCTTTGTTTGCACAAAACTNGAAAAAAATTTTTTTCTATTTTTTTTGCGATGTTACTTTGACCAGGGTTTGAACCCAGGCTTTGCGGAGTGGAAGCGCGCACTGCTTACCACTACACCACAGCGTTATTTTTGGTTATTTTTTATCAATTGATAATTTTTTCTGCATTTGCATGGAGTCACTTCATATCACTTTGTATGCTACTTGGATATCTTCCATGGAAAATTGTGGTCAGTTGTAGTTTATTTTGTATAGCACATTGACAGGCAGGTATGCACATCCGTACATACATAAGTATTTAGCAATATAGCAGACAGCACACAGCTATGTAAATGGCAACTACAAAAACAATTTTGTGTTTGAAACTTTGTGCGGCAGGCCATGATGTGTACAAAAGCGACCACTGTGCCACCTTTCGCAGGCGAAAGTTGTTGAAAATTTATTTATTTACATAAATATTTGCATACTTATAATGTTTGTATACGAGTATTATCAGCTTTTAAGAGTGTAGGCTCTTTTTTAATTTTAGCTAAATAAAATTGATTCTAAAGAAATGGGTTAAATGCAACTTGCACTGTACTTTTAGCTAAATCCTTTTAATAAGTACACATTATAAATTTGAAGGTTTGGGTTCATTACCAGCATTTCGGCTACTACTAACATCAAGCGCCTAAGTGCATGCTATGCACTTCTGCAAGTGCAAAAATCTCCTTTATGAAATATATGAAATCTTCACATACATATGCACTTCTCAATTGCCATATAATAAAACTTTCTTAAGTAATAATTTGATGCCGCTTCAAGCGTTTGCGGACTTTGCATGACTTACAATCAGGCAGAGGTGATAATTGATGATTACACTGGCACACAGACAAAAAAAAAAAATGGTGTGTTCTTTTAACCAGACCCAGCCCTACCGACATGTATCTCGACTCACTGAATCCGAATCTGAGGTCCGTTTTACTCGTTCACCTCCTAAATTTCGAGTTAATTGCGCATTTTTTGCATTTTTTTCTGTTTTTCGTAATTGACGAGTCAAATGAACCTTATATCCGGACAAAAGCGGGTCGAAATACATGTCGGTAGGTGGCTCTGGTTAAATGAACATACCACTTTTTTTGTGTGCCGGTGTTACCATTGGCCAAAGTGCCTACCCACCATTTTTTGATTCAATAAATACTTTTTATGTAAATATATGCAAATATATATATATTCAAACTATTTATATAGAAATATTTTTAAAAAGGGTTGCCACCTGTTCAAAAGGGTTAATTTAATTTAACTAGCAAGTTGAAGTATTTGAATGTGGGTGCCAAACGAGAGAGATTTAAGAAAGCTGTATTCCGAACATACTTTTGATGAGGGTTGCCACCTTTTCTGAAATGAAAAATCAATTTAAATAACAAGTTAAATGAAATATTTGAAATATGGGTGTCAAACGAGAGAGATATAAGTGACCTTTATTTGTAAAATATTATTGAATAGGGTTGACAGCTGCTCAAAAAGGTAAAACAAAATTTTAAATTAAATTAAAATCAATTAAATTTTGAAGTTATTAGAAACCGTTTAATATACATAGGGGTCAATGGAAAATGATTTAAGAAGACTTTAGTTGGGTTTAGTTATTTATGAAAAAGGTTGCCATTTAGAAATAAAGAATCAATTTAATTAACAAGCTAAAGTAAACATTTTAGTATGGGTAACAAAGGATAGAGATTTGCTTATTGTTTTAAATGTAAAATTTAGCTCAGTTAATTGAAATATTACATCGTGGTATCTTCCATTTTACCCAAAATTTTTTTGAAAGCATTGCAAAAGCTAGTAGTTCCTATAAAGGAAATAGTCATATTGTTGCATTGTACGCATCTCTTTAACACCACATCTATTCAAAAGAATGCTGCACTTAACTATATTCGACTTTGTTGACTGCCTTCTTACACTCTGAAACATTTGTTAACAGTTTAGGTTATTTAATGAAAATTGATAGTTTAAGGCCCAAATTTAAGCTGCGGCCCGACTAACATACATATTCAGCCATATTTTATAGCCATAGCATAAGCTCCTGCAGTGAGTTGCATGCCACACATAGTTTATTGTAATTCCAGTCGCTTGTTTTTTGCTTCTTCACTGCAGCAGTTTTTATTAGCGCATTATTGTCATTTGCCGCCAATGAAGCTGCAACAATGGGCGCCCAATTTATATGCATTGCAACTGCAACTGCACTGTTTTTTTTTGTTTATGTGTTATTAAAGTACTCTCTATGCACTTTGTTGTTTGTTTGTTGTCTTAAATATAGCGGTTATTGTTGTTCAGTTAGTAGCATGCTGCTCTCCATTGCCTAAAAGTTGCTGACATGTGACCGCAGCGTATTGTTGTTTCTACGCCTTTTTGGGCTGATGCAGTTGGCTGGTCATTCACTTGTAGCACACGCGACCGTACGTGTATACCTACAGTGATTCAAACAAATAATGACGTGCTAATTTTTTTTTTTTTTAATATTCGTAATGTTTTTCGGGTAAATTTTTTTTGGTCTTTTCCTATAAAAATATTAGCCAAGCCTTAAGCAAAACCATATTAATCACAGTTTCAAACTTTATAAAAAGTTTAAGAAAACTCAACAAATTTTCATCAAAATTTCCACTTTCAAACGCAAAAACAGTCTCGAAAAAAAAATTCTCAAAAATCAACGGGATTTTTTAGCGCGTTGAAACTTGCACTTCTACTACTAAAATTGTATGGGCTCTAAAACTGCATACCCAAAATAGTTCTAAAGATGCACATTAAAAAGTTGAAATTTTTATGAAAATTTTTCGAATTTTTTTAAATTTTTTATAAAGTTTTAAACCGTGATTTATATGGTTTTGCTTGAAGCTTAGACAATATTTTTATGGAAAAATAACGAAAAAATAAAACCTCAAAAAAATTACGAATATTTAATAAAAATCAACACGTGGTCGTTTGTTTGAGTCACTGTGCATATGCAAATTATTGTGCAAATTTATGTATGTATGTACATAAGTTTGTTCTGCCCGTCGAGTACATTTCGCTTTTATGTAGCTTTGTGCGCCTGTAAATATACTATGCTTTGCTGTTCTCTGCTATTTTTTTTGCTGGAATTGGTTGCATCATTGAAGCATAAAGTTCAGAAACTCTCTAAAGGCACTTAATTGTGTTGTTTCTTTTATCCGACTGCTTTTGTTTGTTTTAAATTTAGAACATTTTCTAAACAAAAAACAAAACAAAAAAAATATTTGTGGCAACAACAACGCAGCTTTGAAAGCCTTTACGGTTTTGAGTTCTTAGTTTTGCACTTGCTTTTTGAAAGTTTTGCCTTCAAAGAAGAGTATCTGAGTAGCACTCATTGGCTATTTTGCCACTTTTGAAGCGCTTAGAATTTTAATTTCAATTCAAGTTCAACATGGCCTTCAGCGTTTATACATAGGCTCAGATTCAAGTTGAAGTGACTACCTTAACCAATTATGTTTGCTTAGAATTGTGTTTTTGCGAATCCAGACAACCGCTCCAACAAAATCTTGCTTAATTCGTTGAGATGCTCCACTCTTTCAGAGAACCCAAAGTGAATGGCCCTAAGTGTGAAAAAAAATGCAATTAAGAGATCTCTTAACTTTAAGTTTTAATAACAGAACTTTGAGATGCCCACATAAGTATCCTCTATTTAAGTATATACATATCGCACACCTAGAGCTAGTGAGCTAACTCAAAATTAAGATCCGGATATATATATCACTGCTTCTGGTTCGTACAGATTCAACGCAATTTATATAAAAACAGGCATAATCGTAGTTTTTTTTAGTTAGTGTATATGAGCAAATCTCACGAGTTGTTTCAATTTTCGACAAAACCGTGTTTTTTGGTCGAAAATGGTGGCACACTTACCTTAAACAGTGCAATAACTTCAGTTTTGCATAAAGAACAAGATTTCATTGCGAATTTGTATTTAAATGGAAGCTTAATAAAGATAAACAAAACAAGTTAAAATAACAACTGGTGTGTTCATATGTACATATACCTGTAGTTGAGTCTGTAACGTATACGCCCCGTAGCACCGTACACAGCCGGCTAACACGTTTACTCGCAAAAGAAAATTTTCAATGCATAATGTCAACATTTGGAAGTATCTTAAACTTGTAAAATTAAAATGTCGTTATATCAAAAATTACCAAATAGCGCTGCCATTTTTTTTTTTAAATTTGGTGGCACACTTTTGAAAATTCACAGGTATGCTGTATTTAGTGCCAACTTTCATTGCCTCTTATATGAACATTCCATCTGAAAACTTCCCAAAGTTATAAAAAAAAAAAATAATTTCGAGTTATAATAAAAAAATTAGTAACTTCGGTACTTATTCACCTAAATAAATGTGTTAAGTCTTAAAGTGTTTAAATCCATTGATTGAAATAAATGCAAGAAAAATGCTTCAGCGTTTTTTTCTGGCGAGAAAAAACAACTCGTGGGATTTGCTCATATAATAATGAAGGAAAAAATATATATGCATTAATTGTCCTATGAATTGATTTATGCAAGAAAAATTGCCCAATTTGTTTTTCTTAGTTGATCGCTGTTTACATCTTGGTGTGCGATATGTAGTATTTGTGTTTATATATGTATAAATTCATGTGTAATTAAAACAAATTCGTCATCCTTTAAAAAAGTCTCTTTAACACTATTGACAATTACACACAGAAACACCGCAGCCCTCCCAGCATTGCCCGCGCAAGAACGGCTATTTCGGTCACGAGGAGGATGGTGTCTGCGATAAATTCTACTACTGCGTCGATGGACAATTCAATATGATTACCTGCCCAGCGGGTTTGGTATTCAATCCCAAAACCGGCATCTGCACTTGGCCCGATGAAGTGGGCATTAAGGGTTGCAAGTCGCAGGATATATTTGAATTCAAGTGCCCCAAAGTGAATGAGTCGGTGGCGGTTACACATCCTCGTTACGCCGATCCCGATGAATGTCAATTCTTCTATGTCTGTGTGAATGGCGACGTACCGCGCCGCAACGGTTGCAAGTTGGGCCAGGTGTTTGACGATGATAAGAAACACTGCGACTGGGCGCGTAATGTGCCCGAGTGGTAAGTAGACCGAGCGAAGGTGAGAAAAAAGCTAAGTAGTAAATACAGCTTTTTCCCCAATATTTTATAGTGGATTTTTAATTAAATGGTTACTAATATCATTTTCATCCCACAGCGCCGATTGGTATCAGGGTCGCTTGACCGACGCTGAATTGGAGGAGTTGGAAAATCCTAAGCCCAAGGTAAAGAAGGCACAACGCACGCGTGGTCCATCACGACGAAAGCCTGCCAAGGCGCCTGTAGAGGAGGAAATCGTGGAGGAGTAGTGCTAACTGAGAGCAGGAAGATTCAACAGCTGCGCGCTTAGCTTTAAGTTTTATTTTTTTGTTTGTTTTGCAGTTGATCGAAATTCTCAAATAAAAGCACACGACAAAATGTTGCTAATAAAATGAAACGCGCTATGTGCTGGTTGATCACTCATTCGCAAGAAATCGTTAAAAATAAATGGGTATTAAGAACGCGTTCTAGCGCCTATATATATTTAGAGATATGTATGTTTGTACATCAGACTGCATCACCAAAAAAAGTTGCGGGTTTTCCGGCGGGATTACATAATGTATTATATTTGAAGACCTCCACCAAAGTTTCTCGGAAAATTATTAATATTAGCGTGAGCTGGACCGATTTGAAAATACCTCTAAAAATGGAGTTTTTATGAATAAAAATAGTTTCTTCAAGAACTTTTTGAAAAAAATCCCCTCAGATGACAAAACAGATTAAGCTTAAGAAATCTGCATACAAATATTTAAAAATGTTTTCAACGTAATAGTAATAATGAGATTTTTAATGCTGTTTTTCAACTTTTTTCAAAGATTGGCATATTGGTAGGTATTTTCGAATCGGTCCAGCTCACGTAAATCTTAATATTTTTCGGAAATATTTTGGTGGACGTCTTAAAATATAATAGATTTTATAATTCCAATGGAAATACAGTACCGATTTTTTATTTTTTTTTTTTGTATGGGGGGTGATGCAGTCTAATGTACATACATACATATGTAGCAATACTTGTGTAGTGTGCGGAACATATGGACGTACATGTGTACGTTTTTTATTGAGTTTACGCTGGTGTCAAGTTATTTTATATGGCTTCCGATAAATTGCAAAATTTTTATGTAATCGTAAACTTCGCACTTTTGAATATCGTAGACGCGCCTTTCTTTGCAATTTGTTGACATCCTAGTGAAATGATTGGTTTTTGGAAGACTGCATGTTTGTCTGCTAAAAATTTCTTTTATGTAGTTTCTCAAAACAAAATGGATTATCAGAGAAACCTTTCGGAAATAGCACTCCTTTTTCTGTAAGTGGAATTTGGAGTATTTCAACAAATGCTTTCCACGATACTTATCCCAAATCCTACACTGTAAGGTGAAAAGCGAGAAAGGAATGAATAGCAGAAATAAACTCAACGATCTTTGTTATGAAGAAATATTCACATTGAATACTGAGCTTATAAACTATAAATTTAGGAGGAGGTCCTAGAGCAGTGTTGCCAGGCCTTCGGCATGAAAAAACGTCCCTTTTGGTCTGAAAAAACGTTATTTCCTACCCCAAAACGTCTTTTTCAAATATATGCACAGAGAATTGCTCTTATTAAACTTTTATTGTATACAAAGGTACATAGGTATTTACGTAAAGTAAAATTCATTGTAAACTGCTTTGAGATCGTTATATAATAACCTCCTCCTTTTTTGGAAGTCGGTTAAAATCATTTTATACATACACTTTTGTTTATTTAATCTTTATTATTTTTCCATAAAAGCCTAGCTTTTTATATAGCAAACAAAATATAAATCCACATTTCAAACTTTGTGCAAAAATTTATAGAAAATCTGCAAAATTTCAGCTAGATTTTCACCTTTGTGTTCAGATTTTGAAGAATTTTTTTGAGTATGCTATCAAGCCTATTAAATTTCGAGATAATAATGTGCAAGTTTAAAGGAGCTAAATAATCGTGTTGATTTTTAATAGTTTTTTTTTCTTGTAGCATTTGGTTAGGCAATCGGTTGTCGAAAATGCTAAATTACGGTCTGCTAAGAAGGCACATAGCAATATTTCACCCGTTTTTGCGTTCATTACGTTTTCACGGCAGTCTTATAAAAGTCGCCTACTTTTTTCTGACTTTTTATGCTGCTACAGCTTTTTTGGTGCTTTTGCGAGCATGCGTGTTGCAATAGATCAGCTCTTCCTGATTTGGCTTTTAATGTGCAATTGCAAACATTGCAATAAGCCTCGTAACCTCGAGGGTTTACAAAACCAGCATTTGAACGCGAGATCCTTAGTCCAAGAATCCAAAAAAATGCGCGTACGCTTGGTTTGCATCATAGTTAAGTCATCTGTGTCAAAAGAATAAATATATTTAGTAGAAAAGTGCTACGAAAAAAAAACTTGTAAAGATTTGTTAAGAAAATAATTCAAAATTAGTTCTACTTACAAGATTTAGTAACAGAGAAAAATTACTGGGAAGTTAAAAAACGTAATTTTTACACAAAAAACGTCCGAACGTCAACAGGATACAAAAAACGTCCAAATGACGTTAAAAACGTCAACCTGGCAACGCTGTCCTAGAGTATCACTTGCCTTTTTCCATAATTTTTGCATGGGGTAATCTCAACGGCCGCTGTGGTGTAGTGGTAAGCAGTGCGCGCTTCCACTCCACAATGCCTGGGTTCAAACCCTGATCAAAGCAACATCGCAAAAATATAGAAAAAAGGTTTTTTCTTAACAGCGGTCGTCCCTCGGCAGGCAATGGAAAACCTCCGAGTGTACTTATGCTATGAAAAACAGCTTCTCATAAAAATACAACCGCCGTTCGGAGTCGGCGTTAAACTGTAGGTCCCTCCGCTTTGTATGACAACATCAAGGCGCATGCCACAAATCGGAGGAGAAGCTCGGCTAAACACTAACATACGTGTAAGCGCCAATCTATTATTATTATTATTATTATAATCTCAACGATGGGGATACTACTGTTAGCTAGATAAATCAGACCAAAGCCTGTGAGTCATGGCGGCTATCTTAGAGGGGAGCTCTCTCGGCAAAAAAAAAACCTTTTAAACATTCGCATATGCATTTTAAGAAATGTGAAATTAAAGCTCAATTAAATGCCTATTTTAAAGAAAAACCAGCGTCTATCGATGAAACCCCCATCGATTGGTGGAAAACTAAGCTAAAATATTACAAAGTGTCGAATCTGGCAAGCAAATAATTGAGGTTCCACATGTTCAGTGTAGCCAGCCTCTTATTCGGCATTCGCAAATGTGAAATATATGACATATGTACGTTTATTTATTTATTTTTTCTACGAGAAGCATGCATAGAAACAGGTCAGTGTGGAACTTTAACTCGAACTCAACCTTCTACTGTCCAAGTACCGATCGCCGCGATACCACCGCCAAGCATATCGTCGGGACGGGGTTTGAGCACTAGGCTTGAACGTTCGTTCCAGTCGGATGTACTCATCCCTGGGCTGCACATAGTAGAGAAAGGCCTTTTGTAAACTATTTAATTATCTCTTAGATATAAATACAGCTTATAATTTCGCTCTTATAAACAGGAGGAACAAATGCCTTAAAACAAAATGTATGTATTTCACGCTGGTGTTGCATTGAGCAGACTTACAGAACAGACGAGTTTCAAGCCCGTATACGTATGTATGTATACTGCCTTTGCGGTTGAAATGGCCTAGGCTCCAACCCGCGCCTACGTTTTGCGTGCACGAATTTGGAGACCGCTTGCCCTTGGCGTCTGGAAATACCTATGTTTCAGTCAGCTCTTTCGCTTGAAATGGTGTATTTCATCTTTAATAAGCGGTCTGAAAGCACAGTTATCTAACCCGCACTGTCTTAGCGGTTGGAATGATCTACATAGGCTCCAATCTGCAGCGCATCTGCTCTTCAGGTGCACGAATCTCAAAACCGCACTTCCTTGGCGGCTGGAATGGCCTAGGTTCCAGTTCGTGCCTACACTTTCGCTGGGGAACTTGATGATTTGGTTGCAATCCGCGGCTACGCTTCGGGTTGGTTTATTCACGAGTGATACGCCACTATCTCTCTAGGCTCCTCAGTTGCATTAGAATTGAAGTTAGTGTGTCGCGGGGGCATGCCCATTCACTGGCTCCTTTCATCATGTAGTCGACTACTTACTGCGCCGCTCCAACGGCTAGTCTCAGTTGGTTCATCTGCCGACTGAATCGAGGGCACTCAAAGAACACGCAGCGGACGTCTTCTTTCCCGCCATTTCTAATGTGCTATTGTTTCAGTTTAAACAGGTATGCCTAAAACAGCCATGCCCGCTCAAGAACTGGCTCAGACAAAAATCTACTTCGCCATGCCTCCTACTAATCCATGATACCATGGTACCAGATTTGGTATACAGCGATAAGTCCAACGACCCTTAGTCGTACTATTCCACTTGCTTTGCCACTCCGTAAAGCTGCTTTCCCGAATTCGACGTCAGTCTATTTGAGTTAGGGAACGCGGGCCGGATGCAATGAGCGTCGATTCTCTCGCCAGAATATCTACGGGTTTCATGCTGGCGATTACGAAAACTGCCACGTCTGACACTGCTCTGAAGGCGCTACAAACTCTGAGCGCACACAAGCGGTATGTTGAGTAAACTCCACGGAAGTATGCTGTGCCGCATTTGACCAAATCGGGGCCGGGTACAGTACTTGGCTTTTAACCACACTCGCTAAGAGTAGACGCCAGCGCGTCCCAATGACCAAAGATGCCAGCACTCTTCGAAGGTAAATTGGAAAGGCATCGTTACCATGTGAGTGCGGTAATTTTCGAGGTTGCCGAAAGGTTGATGGCTGCTTATGCAGAAACGCTCTCTCCTTGCAACTCCATTTTCGTGGGATGTATGCCTAAGACATGCGTGCTTTTTATGTGCCGAGCCCTTGAAAAGCCTTATCCTATGGCTGAGATGTATGATGTGTCAGTGAATTGGCTAAGTATTGACTAAGTTTTCCATGCAATAAAGTACACCTGGCTTGGTCACACTATTTTTTTATTGGCGATGGAACCCAATTTGAATGTCTTACAAACCAGGAGATCTTAGAACAATCTCAGATGATCTGCATACTCGCTTACGATGTAATTCCAATATTGGAAGCATCGCTCCGTTATAATTCCGCATAAGATAAAACGTACTATGTAGTACTTTTCATCCACCCCACCACCTGTGTATAGTTTGCAAAAATCAACCATGTTTCTGAAATGAAATAAAATGTCACAATCTAAATAAAATTTTTGTTGAAGCATATCGATACTTTTTTTGTGTACGAAAAAAATTAAAAAGTGTATTAACTAAATAAAATCCAAAATGTTCGATCAATGTATGGGCGATTGTTATAATAATCAAAATTATTATTGTGGTAGTCCCGCAATTGGGCAATGGTGGTACGACAATAGTTACTACGGACCTTGGTATACCCATTATCCTTTCGATAATTGGAATTGGTACTGCAGTTTCAATAACTACGGAGAAGGACATCGCGCTGATTTTCATTGTCCAAATAAGTCACCTAAATGTAATATAAACCACGAAAATAAGAGGTATGAACGTCACTTAAGCGAACACTACGCGAATCTTGAAAGTGCGGAGCCTTTGAGGAAATCTTTGAAGATCGATTGCTTCGCCACAGAAACGGGGGCACGTAAAACACAATCTGAATTACTAAAGGGCAGCTCCAGGTGCTCGCTAAAAAAATCGACCCCACGACGTAGAAACTGCAACAGAAGTAGAAAAAGCAAGCTTAGCGCAACGTCACAAAGTACTACAACATTTGAAAATTTGTTGGGTAAACTGGGCATGCAAATCTGTTCGAATGGAGGCACGTTAGCCTACATTCTATTAGAATCGGACGCAAGCAAGAAGGATGAGCAAAGCTGTGGCGACAACGCCAATGTGAAACCGAGCAGGAGCTACTCAACACAGCCAACGCATGAGCTAAAGAGTCAGTTCATAGATGAATTCCATCGCCAGCTAAATGAAACTGGATCGTTGGATTCAACGTCGGCGCATAAGCGATTTATAAAAAATTTTAATAAAATGTACGCTGATCTAGGTGGCAGTTTAAGATTCGGTGTGAAACGAACCACTGTGCATAGCTCGGCAGAAAAATGTGAACGCAAAATGGCGCAACCGAGCCAGCACTCCACCACAAAAGTCAAAGGAGAAAAATCTGATAAAATCATAAGGAAAAAGGAAAGTGTGCATCGAAAGGAAGCTACGATCGGAAATAGGGCAGTAAATAAAGAAAATCGCTGTAGTACAGAACCCCTAATAAACAAAGGGAGTAGGTTAAAAAAACCTAAACAATACGGTAAACAGGCGAAACTAAATAAAGAAAAAGAAGAAAATCTAGGAACATCAGCCTTTGAAACGCCGAGGAAAATGAAAATCGAAAACTTATCTAGCAAAACTGAATATAAGAGCATCTCCAACACGCGCAAGCCAAGTGAACAGAAGTGCAGTACGTTAGCGTCCAGGAAAAATATGACTCAAGCAAGTAGCTCACCACCCAAACGATGGCGAATATAGGACCATTGTGGAACTACAACTGATGTTAGCAGTTATTATTTTGTAATAATGAATATAAAAAAATGTGCGTGAGAATTTAAAGTGATTGTTTAATCATCCATTACTTTAGCATTGGATAATTCAACAAACACTTTGAGAAGTCACAGATAAATTTATGTAAGTGCAACGAAATTTACTAGTAGGAATAATTGTATTTTTTGTTAGTAATTCTTCTCGATGTTTTATACATAATTAAAGCGTGCAAAATAGATATTTAAAATAAAATATCCTCATTTAATTATATAATAGAAAAATTCAGTTCTTAATTTCATAGGGTATAGAAGAAGATTTTTAGTGCATAAATAATTGTGCATAGGTACTTACAAGTGAAAAAATAATCAATGTTTTTCAGAAATGCCTCACAGCTGTTCTATGTGCTACAGGGATACACTCAATATGTATGGAAAAAGCTTTAAACGTTCTCGGACAAAACCAGCAAGAAAAGCTATATTTAAATGTGGTGAGTAGAGTTTTAAATTCTCTACTAGTAGATATATTTTGTTACTGCTCTTTAGCAAGTGAGAACTGACAAAACGAGTTGAGAATGAATACGGTAAGTCACCGTATTATCTGTTATATTTTTTAGAAAAAGTTAACAGCGCCCGTAACGCAAATACAAAAAAAAAAAGTAACTAGTTGAGCATATGCGGCGGAAAAGAGTATGTATATATATAGTATATTGTAATTGATTGTGTATTAAATTTTAATTGTAATAAATAAATTGTTTTGGTGTTGGATTGATTGGAAGGCGCCCATAAAGCAAAAATTTTCCGCAATCAAAAGGTTTCGAAACCAGACGGGAAATCTTCCAAGCTGTTCAGGACCAAAATGGTTAACTTCATGTTTTTGATGGTGATGGCAAAACTTTGGAGGGTGGATTCGATATACCTCTTGTAATTATAATATATATTCCTTTGATTAATTTTTCTCTGAACAACAATCTTAAAATTTAGCTGGCGCTCGATGATGATATTATATGTATGGAAGAGGAGTACCTGAATCAGGATGTCATTGAGCTATCCGGCAGCAAAACCCCCTGCTCCAAAAACAAAATCCCGATAAACACGCCACGGCGGAAAATAGCTAAAAATTCGCAGCACAGCAAGGAACCACTGTATTCATAGCTACAGAAGGCAAACAAAGATCTTCAAGCTCGCCTTTCCATTCTCAGGAGAGGTACATGAATGCGTGCTGGAAAAAATTTAAAAAATTGTAACAAATAAAAATTCCAAAATAATATATGTATATTTAAAGTCTTTTATTGTTTAGTACACACATTAAACAGATGGACAACTATTCAATAGATACAAAGTGAAGAACACAATATTAAAAACTTGCGGCATTAAATTTTACACAAAAAAGAAATACATTCGCGAAACTAATGAACAAATGCAGCTAAACTGCATTTTTAGTTTTTCTCTTCGATGCCAGGATTTTTTTAAACACTTTGAAAATTAAAAAATAGGGTTGCTTATAAAAATTATTTAAAAAATTCAGTCCATTGTTAAATAAAAGTTTGTGTATCAAATAAAAGAAAATGTTCTTTTAAAATTTTAATCCTTTAACGTGTTTGAAAATTTCCAATAATTACATGGGTCGAAAAAATTATAACCGCAAGTTGCCAAGCTTTAACATATTAGTTTTGTTTTTGTTTTAAAAAAGTTTCAAACTTTGCGCAATGTCTTAAAAAATGCAACAAACTTTCTTGCTTTTATAATTAGATTTCCTATAGAGATTCTGAGTGTGCAGTTTTGTAGCCCATTAAAATTCTAGAAGAATAAAGTGCATGTTTCTAATGGCTAAAAAATACCGTGGATTTTTTTAGATATTTTGTCGTAGATGTTACGGTTTTCCAAACCGATATTGCGATTTTCTAGCGGCTTTAAACTTGCATTTTGTCATACTAAAATTGAATGGACTATACAACTGCATACTTAGAATTTTTCTAAAAGATCTGAATAGAAAGTTGCAAATTAGTATGCAAATTTATTGAATTTTCCTGAGTTTTGCACAAAGTGTAGAGATTTTATTTTTATGTTTTTTTTTTTTGTGGTGTAAATGAACTATATTTTTATAAAAAAAATTATCGAAAATAAATTAGAATAAAAAACTTTCCATATACATACATATTGCGTAAAATTCACTGTGCCAATACTTTAGTTCGCCACTGTATGTATTTCATACAATTTCTGCTCTCATAAGCATTATAGAACCAGCAAATAATGGCGTAACCATAAGTCTTGGGATAAGCAAGCAAATACTTTTTTCAGCACGCCGTTTAGTCGTTATTAAGAATTGCTAAATCATAGTCACAAATAAGCTGTATATTCTTTGAAAAAAAAAAACAGTCTAGTACCGTTTTTGTGAATGTATTGTGTACGTGAGTGCCATTTTTGTGTATGTGTTGTGTACATGCATGTTTATTTATAAACGTATGTGTTCCTTTTCTTTCGTACGTGTTTATTGATGTAATGTAATATTTTCGGACGGTACTACCTCTTACTGCCAATATAAGAGTATTACATATATAGCTTAAACCGTTTTGTCATTTGAGGGGATTTTTAAAAAAGAATCTTTAAGAAACCATTTTTATTCATAAAAAAAAAACAATTTTTGTAGGTATTTTCAAATCGGTCCAGCTCACGTAAATCTTAATATTTTTCCGAAATATTTTCGTGGTCGTCTTAAAATATAATAGATTTTATAATTCCAATGGAAAAAGAGTACCGTTTTTTTTTTTTTTTTGTATAAGGAGTGAGGCAGTCTAATGTACATACATATATAAGTAATATTCCATACCTGATGCCTTCTTGGTGTAATTTCAAAGTGGAAATAAGCATATCTAACTATTGCTGTTCGAATATTTAATTTAATGTTTACATAGGAGTACCTATGCGTACTTGATGTATAAGTAACACATTCTACTCATGAATCATTTCAACACTGCTTGAATAAATCACGCTCATTTTAAGCAAGCATGTCATAGAGTAAATATGATTGGAAACGTAGATCGACAAGTTTGCCATTCGACCTGCATACCTTCAATTCTATAGACTCCACCACTTATGAATACGAGTCCATACAAACTTCAGTCACATGCCTATGTATGTACATTAGGGTGGTCCAAAATAAGTAAAGTCGGAAATTTAATGCTCTCAACCCCTAGGATTGTTCTATATTGAAAAATGATATCCTTATTTTTTTTTTATTTTATATTTAGAGGTCGCTCAAAGCGCTCAAAGTTTTGCATGTAAAAACCCACTTTTCGTAGAAATGGTATGGAATTCTTAAAAATCAATATTTTTCAATCGAAAAAAACTCTGGTTCACTTCAGGGGGCTTTCAATAACAATACGCAATTGTTTATTTAACCATTTTTTAATTCCAAAGATTTTTCATTGATTTTCATTTGTGCGCTTTGAGCGACCTCTTACGTATTTTTTGATTTCAAAATAATAAATATAGTGGTAAATTTTTTCGGTATAGAACAATCCTAGGGGGTGAGAGCATACAAATTCCGACTTTACTTTTTCATATGAATTTTTGGACCACCTTAATGTACATACATGTGTGCAAATTCCCATATGCTCTTTGTTTCACTTGCGCTCAATTAATGATGAGTTGGCAATTTCTGCCAATTTTCAACTAAATTTCACATAATGAAAAGAAAACCCAACTTCAAGCAGAGAAACTAGTTACATAATAGGCCCTACACACGCATTGATTTATCGGCCAACCAGTTGACCAACCTACTTAACGAAATTCCCTACAAACTTGGTGCGGACCAGTTGGCCGATTTCATTTGAGTGATAGTTTTTGAACTGTGAACAACACAACAGCCCTGGTAAACTTTTAGGCTATGCTAGGAATGCTTCTCATTTTTATGTATTTGTTATTGCTACCGCCCCCGTTTTCATAAATTATACGCATTATCACTAGAGAAACGAACTGAGAAACACATGTTAACGTTAATGCGCCTTTAAAAAAATTACATCGCATTTTAGGTTGCCAACTTGTCTACAGACGGAGCAACAAATTTACCAACCTGCCTCAAAACTCAAAAATTTTTGATTTTTCTCCAATCTGACGAACAACTTGACGAAGGTTTGCCAACTTGCCTACAAACGGCTTATTTACCACCAACTGATTGGCCGATAAATCAATGCGTGTGTAAGGCCTTTAACGTTCAGGGTGATTACGTAATATGTATACCACTTGCAAGCAATGCGGTAAAACGGCGGGCAGCAAGGTAGAGCAGATGAATTAAATGGTAAGCTTTTCATTGTCAATTCAACAGCTTGGTAAATTGAACAGTTTCAAGTGCGCATTTGAGTTGCATAAGTTCTGGAAGAGGCTTCGACGTATGTATGTACTTATGTAGGTATATATTGTGGAAATTTATATACATACTTATCTGTGTTCGTATGGAAAAGTAGCTTATGTCGAAAGGTTGGCTTTAGTATAATGCGGCAATCCCTTTATTTTTTAAACGGCAAGGAATTTTTTGATGAGACTTAATAAGAATATTGACTTGCTAGTATCGGAACTATTTCTTCCACGTTTATTTGCTAAAAGTTGTTCAACGGCTTACCGCCAGTGAGTCATTCGCAATCGTATGCTGCGAATGCCGATTTATACTAAAGCCAGCCTTTCGACATAAGCTACTTTTCCATATGAACACAGATTTGTACGACAGGTTGAATGTCTTTTTTATCTACATATACGTACATATGTACGTATGTCTGCTTAATCTTTATGGTTCAATAACTTCAGTATGTCCTGGCAGACTGGCCTGGACCACCACATAAAAGCTTTCTGTCTGTATATGAGTGTGTATGTATGTACATATGTATGCATGAATGTGCACTACTATGCATACTTACGCTCTAACCACTCAATAAAATACTACATGTGCGCTGAAATAACCTTGAAACAACGAGAAAACTTAATTTATTTTCGCCAAATGAACACTATTCAGACTTAGAATTATGCAAAATCGACAGTTTTACTCAAATTATGACATATTCCTACACACTCACATTTTCATACAAATGTATGTACATTAAGGCGGGGCAATTCGTATGGGAGATTTTTTTCGACTATGCGCGTATACCACATAATGATTCTGCGTGTAATTCTAAGTTTTTCGAAGAAACCGTGGGTCTGAAATCAATTTGGAGTTTGCCAAATTTGCGAAAATAGGTTTCTTAGAAATTTGCTGTAGTGTCGTAAAGAAGTACTTAAAAATTGTATATAAAAACTTACTATAAGGAGCTTTTTGGTATGAGACATCAATTTCTGAGATTATCTGTTTCTTAAAATTCCAGCAAATGACGAAACAGTGAACATATTAATATTTTCTTCGAAGCCTATTTTCGCAATTTGGCAAACACCAAATTCCTTTTAGACTTATGGTTTCTTAGACAAATTTGCTTAGAATTACACGTAGAATCCTCATATGCTATAGGTGCGTGAAAAAAAAAAAAAAAAATTTCCCACCCTAATGTACATACATTGTGTCTCATATCATCTAGTATTTTTCTGCTCATACATTCCATGGCATGTATGCCACACACTTTTTCATTATTTAACTATATGTATTCACATAGATTAAGATACTTTCACACACACACCACTCACACTCTCTGACTCAACTATTTACATTAGAGTGGTCCAAAATTGCATGCGAAAAAGTAAGGTTGTAAGGTAAGTAGCATTGTTCTATACCGAAAAAATAAACCCCTATTTTGTTATTTTGAAATTAAAAAAATTAGTGAGTGCGCTCAAAGTTTTTCATGTATTTTATGTGGAGAAAAAACCACTTTTCGTAGAAATGGTGTAGAATTCTTAGAAATCAATATTTTTAGATTGGAAAACTCGGTTCCTATTCAGGAGATTCCCAGTAATAATACCCAATTGTTTCTTTAACCATTTTTTTGCGGCAACTATATTTTATAGGTCAGCCAAAACCGCCAGAAAATGCAATAAGTGACCAATAAAAAATTTTTTATATTAAAAAATGGTTAAATAAAAAACTGGGCATTAATACTGGAAGTCTCGTGAAGAGAACCAGAGTTTTCCGATCCAAAAATATATTGATTTTCAAGAATTTTATACCATTTCTACGAAAAATAGTTTTTTCTCCATATAAAATACATGTAACACGTTGAGCGCTTTGAGCACTTCCTAAATATTTTTTGATTTCAAAATAAAAAATAGGGTATAATTTTTTCGGTATAGAACAATGCTAGGGGGGTGCCGGCATTACGACTTTATTTTTTTTGGACCACTCTAATGTACATACATACATATGTATGTATGCATGTACATATGAACATATTTGCACTTGATGTTGCTGCTGCTGCTGCTGCTCCCTGTGCCAAATGTGTTCACTCGCTCTATGCCAATTCAATTAGCTGACATCAGTGTCATTTTTGACATTTTTGTCATTTTTGCCAATGCATACAAAATTCTTCTGCAGCCATGTACTCTCTCTCACATATGACCCTTTTTCTTTGCGAGTGTCCCCTCTTTCTGCTGGTGCACAGACAAAGCCATCAGCAGTAGTTTAGAGCAATTGAAGTGTAAGTAGTTGGAGAACAAAGGCAGAAAATGAATGTTGGGAAGTAGTGAATGTATGCAAATTGCATTCCAGCTATGGAAATATGTATGTACATATGTATGTTCTTGGGTAAGCATGTATGTAGATATGTGTGTAAATAGATATTAGCGTAGACTGCAATTGAGGACTTTTGGTAATGTCTAAATATCCACAGGCATTTTCAACATTCTTGCTTAATTTGATATGCACAGCTGAAATGATTAGACTAAATGATAGCTTGCATTTTTGTGATTTAAAAGCTGTTGTGAGTAATATTTCATAGACTGATTATACTCAAAAATTCTGCCAGCATACTATTCCACGTCAGTGCTAATGTAAATTTTTTTTGTTAGGGGCTATTAGATACTGAACAGACTCTAACGATTTATGTTCCAAAATAATAAAATTGTGCTAGCGGAAAAACATGGTCACACACGCGTTAAGCTCTATTAGGCCGTTCGCTTTTCATGTAGCCGTTTATAGTTATATTATTAAAAGCTATTATTTAACTTCACTTGTATGCCCTGGAATATTTCATCAATTTATGATTTATGAGACTTGAAAATTCAAACTTAGCTCATAACACGATAGCAATGCAATATGAAAGATGAATGAATCCGCTAGGTGGAGCAGGAATCTAGACATTTGCAAAACCCGTACTTATGGTCCGATTTGGTTTTATATTTAGAAAGCATGTTTTAACAATGAGCTATATGCATAAAACCTAAGCAAATGCTTTTTCTTGAAATTGCAGGCCTTTTACTCGATTTGCTCAAATAAATTTAAGTGCACGGTATGAAATTTTAAGTAAAAGCTTAGTTGCTTAGTTTTTAAGTAAACGGCTCAATATCTTTTTATTATTAACTTTGTATTTTCTGGAATTCAGAGGAACTGTCTGTTGCTTGACAAACTCAACCAAACCTAATGTTGTCCACTTCACTAAAAGTAGAAGTTTGGACGGTCTTCTTTTCCCGAACCTTAAAGGTTTCACTGATCAGATTCTTTCCGAACGGAAGTATTGAAGCGTAGTCCTAGATAATAAACTTTTATCGAAGTCTCAAGTTGAAAAAAAAAAATATCCTAAACACTTGACAGCGCTCTGGCAAATGTAAATAGGGTATGTCACTTAGAGGAATCCTATGATGATGAAAGCTCTCAATCAAAAACTTGGGAAATAAAAAAAAAACAAGCTTCAAATAAAAAATCAGAAATGCTTTTAATTCACGCAACCCTGCACGGCACTGATATGTGTAAATAGACCTTAAAGTTTTTAATACTCGTGTTCGTTTCGAACTCGTATTTGTCTTCGCCTTGTATACGTACTCGAATACATATTCGTATTCATGTAGGTACTAGTGTTCGCATATATATGTACATATTCGTAATTGCATTTGCATTTTTTACTGATATTATTAAATAATATTGGTATTGGTATTCGTACCCATTTTCTTATTTAATGCAAAATAACATCGCTCGCATGAACGCATAAGCTCCCTGTGGATTTTCATTGTACTAAAGCGTTAATTGGAGCATCACAGTGCCAATATCAAAGCGAAGTTTTGCCCAACCTAAACCTAGCTACTAGGGATGTTAATTTGTTCGCTTTTTACGATCCCGGAATTTTCGGAATGTCGTTATCACAATCCCGTGATTTAGATATTCATTACTTTTCAGCAACTTGAATCGAAAAAATTGCTTCTTTATTGTTTGAGAAGCTCTCCTACCATGAAATAAATAATAAATAAATGGGGTTGAAACCTACTTTTTTATTTAAAGTGGTGCTTTTATTTTTTCCCTCTAATGTGAGGATTTATTTTGATGAACTTTGTCATATATGATTAATTCGAAAAATTAAAAAATTCAATGCAATGTAGAATAAAAATATGGGTACCAAATGAAAGAGGAAATTTCTTTAGAATCTTAAAAAATTAAAATTTTTTGGATTCACAAGGACCAATAGGTAATTTTTCAAGTCGATAAAGTTAGGAGGATGAAATTCGAGGATGTTATCGAGTTAATATTAGTCCTTAACATATAATGCTTTTAAAAACGAATATTTCTAAATTTCAAAGATAAAATTTTAAAAGGACTTTTTAAATACTTACCAGTCCTTCTGCACCAAAAAATTGAATCTGTTTAAATTCTACAGAATTTCCTCTTTAATTTGATACCCATACTTCTTCTGTAAGCATATTTCACTGAATTTATTAAATCATTTTTGAATTACTGACGTCAGAGTGAAAAACTCAAAACGCAATTTTACTAGTTTTGGTCCATGGTTTCGCGAATATATTAATTTTTGTGTGAAAAATTTACTATCGCACGGTGTTATATATATAATGATTATTATTATTATTATAAAAAAATATTAACAAAATACATACAAAATATTAATAAAGGAATTTCTATTATTGCCATCAGTGCGAATTACAAATCCCGGTATTATTTGCCAAGAATCCCGGGCTTTTCGGGCTCTAAAAAAGGCCGGGATCCCGGGATTAATATTCTCACTACCTAGCAAACAAAAAAAATAAAAAGTAAGTGCGCCTGGGCCACACTGTAGACGTGAAACTTAGGTTACATACATACATATCCATTTTTCTCATAAACAATATGGGCAAATCTAAAAAATAGGTACACTTTCAAAAAAAAAATTTTATTTTTAAATTTGTGAGCACACCTATGTTTATATATCATTTCATTCGTAATCTCTTAATAAATCGATTAATATAAATGTAATTCATTTTCATCAAGTGCTTCAAAAGTTAGACGAGGAATAAGCATGAAATAGATAACAAAAGCATAGAAAACATAAGCTGGGTTGAAATTACGCTGTTCAAGTTGTAAACTTTGAGGAAAGATTTTGAAAGTTGAACTCACTTAATTGGGATGTTCTAAATTCAATGGCATGCCCGGTTTTAACAGATTGGCTCCGGTTTTCGAGATAACGGTACTTGAAAATTTGATTAAATTTTAACTATTTTATAAATAACTCCCTCAATTTTGAAGTTATATTACTAAAATTTTGCACATAACAGTTTTTAATATTACATTAATTATTCCTTAAAATTATCGCAATAGGTTAACATTAACATATAGCTCCAATACAACCGATTACTCAGATATGTGCTTTTGCGCAATAACTCTAACTTCATATCTGAATAATAAATTGTATGCATGTATGTTAAATTGCACCTATACTAAATTTTAATCTGTTTAATTGAAGGAGTTATAACGCAATACAACGTCTCTGATCAATCAGTTGTATGGGAGCTATATGTTTTAGTGAACCGATTTCGATGATTTTATGGAATAGTTAAGGTAATATTAAAAAAGGGTTATGTGCAAAATTTTAGTAAAATATCTTCAAAACCCAGGGACTCTTTTTATAAAATAGTTAAAATTTAAGGAAAGTTTCAAGTACCGCTATCTCGAAAAGTGGAGCCAATAGGGTAAAACTTAGGACGCCATTGAATTCAGAAGGCCCCAGTTAATCAAGAGCAACTATCAGAACATTTGTCGAAAAAAATTTGCTTTGATACCACTCTCGAAATATTCTGACTAAAAGAAGGAGCATCATTAAGAGTAGTAAATCAGGGTTTTTACACACTTCTAGAGATAAATTTTTTGAAGCATTTTACAGGTATATGTAATTTTATAAGGACTAGCAGTTATAGAAAGATTTAGATCGTTTCGACGTGTTTTCCAAATGTGGCTTTAATTAAAGTGTTTTTGGAATAAAAATTACGCTCAAGATCGCAGAATATTTTATCTTTAAAAGTTGGTTTATTCTGAAAGCACAGCTCTTGCTCAGGTATGAAATTATTCGTAATTGTTTGTAGTATACAATACATACTTAAAAAGTTCTTAAACTTAAATGCTTCAAAAACTATACGCGATAAACCGAAAATTTTAAAAATTGTGAAATGTGGAATTACAGACTTTGAGTTACTTGCCGTTTCGTTATTTTTTAATGCACACTTTTCTTACCTACTACATTTGAAGTGTACACATAAGTACTAATTGCACATAAAATTTCAAATCAGTATATGGTGTGCTTCAAAAGTTATGGCATAATTAATTTTTCACCTCTTAAAAATTACATAAAATATTCACTTGTTTTCATTATTTTTTTTTTTTTATTTAAACACCTATAATTCAAAAGTTATGCGGCAAATTGATCCAAATTTTTTTTGAGGCTTCAAGTATACGTCAATGAATTATATCCAAAGGCAACCAGCTTGATATAGTTTCCAACAGTGAAAATAAAGCTAAACAACACCAAGTTACCTGTTTTTTAGATTTGCCCATATACGTATACATAATACATACATATGTATATCTGCTTTTGCTTATATATACGTTATATTTTTTCTTTTTTCTCTCTAATTACATTTATGTTATTTTAAGGAAAAAATCGATATCGACAGTAATATCGATAACAATATCAATAAATATCTATAACAAAAACGGTAAAACATCGATAACCAAATCGATATTTATATCCATAAAAATATCGATAACAAGATCGATAAAAACCAAACCAAATTGATAAATATCGAAAACAAAATCGATAAATATCGCTAGAAGAAATCGATGCATATCGATAACAAAATCGACAAATATCGATAACAAAATCGTCAAATATCGATAACAAAATCGATATAAATATAGATAACATAATCGATATATATACCTATAAAAATATCGATAAAAACATCGATAACAAAATCGTAAAAAATTTCCATAAGAAAATCGATAAATATCGAAAACAAAATCGATAAATATCGATTACAAAATCGATAAATATCGATAACAAAATCGATAAATTTCGTAAACAAGATCGATAACAAAATCGATAAATATCGAAAACAAATTCGATAAGAAAATTGATAAATATCGATAACAAAATTATCGATAACAAAGTTCCAAAAATATCGATAGCAAAATTGATAACAATATCGACAAAAATTTCGATAAAAAATCGATAAAAATATCGGTAACAAAACCGATAAAAATATCGATTATTTTATCGATAAGTCCCGAGAATCCCGAAAATCTCTAAAATCCCAAGATAGTTCCCAGATTGAGTCTCTGTGTTTCTCTCTATATCCTTTCCTCTTTAATTACCTTTATTTTAATCTTTCTTCCCCTATCCTCATCTTTACTTTTATCGGTATCCTCGTCCTCCTCTTTGTCTTTACTTTTGTGTTTATCATTTTCTTCATCTACATATTCCTCTTCACCTTTGTCCTTATACATATAAGTAAAGTGTTTAAATTTACTTTAGGTCGTCGTCTTTGCTCTTATCTTTGTTTTTGTTTTTATTTCTACCTTTGCCTTTATCCTTTACTTTATCTATGTACGTACTCACCTTTACTTTCATTCTTGTATTGGGCTTTTTCTAAGTGTTATTATTTAACCTTTTATTAGCAATTTTTTGTTAAATTAATACCATATGCATACACACAAGAAGCACTTGTTTCAGCACCAACCATTTCCGTTGCACAATTTCCATTGCATCATATCCGTTGCACAATTTCTGTGTGCAATTTTCTTTGAATTTGCCAATTTACTCCCAACCAACCAACCGCCGATAAAGAAGTTTCACTTCAATATATCAGTACTAGGCTAGCGCCTCTCTTTCATACTAACTTCGATTTAATTGCTTGAAAAATAAGTGTAAATCGTATTTCTCTCACCAAACTTTTACATATGGCATTTTTTTGCATCCCATCATTTTCCACTTTTTTGTCCAACGACAGTCTGTTTGTCATGCTTCACCTGATCCATTTACCGAAATTGTCTAGACAGACAACTCTGAAAATTTGCTGCACCTGCTGCTAGTGGCGACAAACCACCAAAAAGTTACCAAAAATTAAATCGTCGAATCGGCTGATAAATTGTGGCAATTTATAGTTCAATGCCCTGAAAACAAACATTTCTTCTATTCATTCGTATGGATGCAATTCATTAGCATTTTTTCGTTGCATACTATCATGCATGCTAGTTATTTATTGGCTTAAGTTTTTCCAACCGATTGTTAGTTTTTAGCTGTGCGTTTTTTGTTTTTTTTTGCATACGTAAGGTTTACAAAATTCACAAACGAAAAAGTATATTTTTCCTTTTGCAAAAACAACATTTGTTTAACACGCAAAAACACCGCGAAAAATGTCGCAAATCAACAGTCAACCAACCGCGTGTAGTAGACCAGTTAGTCAACTAGCACGTTTACATGCATATGTGGTGAGTGTAATGAACATGGGCACGCGCGTGTTTGTGTGAGCACGTATGTGAGGTCGAGTGTTTGGGCGCGCATTATGCGGTTTTTTGCGTAATGCACACTTTATGAATCATTTAAAGCGCCTGAAAATATGCAAACACAAACAACTTTGTTCTATTTTATTGTGGTGCGCGCGCATTTTTTTCCAATGCTTATATAAAATAATTTAATAAATAATATAAAATAAAAAAATTTTCACCTCACTGCAATTTACAAACATATACGCATATTATTATTACTACTCTGTAAATCAACAGTATGTAAAGTAGAAACGTTAAACAATAAATATATTGAGCTGAAATTGAAAGCACATACATACATAAAGCACTACATACATATGCACATTAGACCGTACCACCTTACAAGCAAACAACAAAAAGTTCGCCATTCACCCCCTCGGTCTATAAATAGTATTTTTGCAAGGCCTTTTTATATTTTTCGGTGATACCTACTTACGTATGCACATTAGAGTGGTCAAATTTTTGTATGAGGGGAAAAAATTGCATCCTAGCAAACGGGATGATGGTGATTTTTATAAAATGACTACTGAAGCTTTTAATATTTTTTTAGATAATTTAAATTTGAAATGTTCTTAGGCTGCTTAACAAATTGTTTGATTAATATATTTACACACTTCTGCTAGAGTAAAATATGAGCATCATAACAACCTCTAAATTTATTCTTAGAAACGTAAAGTTTGGTATCAGCACCTATTTCGGCAAGAGGAAAAATTTTGGTAGGTGCCCATATCTCGGAAATTTTTTTTTGTATCACTCTAATGCATATTCGGCAAGCCAAATTTTTTAAAATGATTTTTTCTTCTGGAGTAATTAAAGTACATCTTTTTCAAAAAATTTTAAAATTTTTGGGGAGTTTTAATTTACTGGCATTAGGGCGATAACTGAGATCTGGTGAGTAAGTACTAAACCGGGGTACAGGTCAATGAACTTTGGAACAAAAAAAAAAAATCGTCTCCTAGATACAAGAACATCGATATATCGACTTTTACATATTTGCGTTCGGCTTAAAAAAAGAACATTTTTTTCGAAATCACCTTGCAAAAATACTTTAGACACAAGGGTGTGCTGTGAACTTTTTTCCGGTCCGGTCTAACGCATATATGTATGTATACATATGTACATGTGCACAAAAGTGCTTTTAGAGTTTAAGGCAGCTGCACGGTAGCGCCATTGATTGGAAAAATGCAACCACGGCCGCCATTACCACCACTGCGACTACCAAAAGCGAGTACACACACATACACACACACATAGATACATTAAGCAAGGCATGCCATGGCGTATGAGTGACATGCAATTTGATGAAAATTAAATTTTTACGTGGCAGCCGCATTCAGCTGCAATGAAATACACAAAAGCTTTTATTTTCATTAAAAATACATACATACACAGCAGACATAATTATGATAAAAATTGCTTACTGCTGCTTTTGAATTTTTATCAAAATTTCACTACTGAAATATTTATATATGCAAATATTTGTTTCGGAAATGTATAAATACATATGTACATACTATGTGTCGCTTTCTTCTCTAAAATCATTATTATATTTTTCATGCGTAACTCATATTAAATATCATTGGAATGCGGAGCTGAAAAACCAAAAGATTTGATATTCAATGTCTATGATATAAATTTTGATTTTATGGATTTGAGAGGCGTGTTTTATAGTGCAACAATATTTTAAGATTTTAAAAGTTTTTGGACACTGCGTTTAGATATAGCAGATTTATATATTATGAGCTATGTGTGGGCTGGTTCTGACATCAATTTTGGTGCGAAAAAGAAAAAAAAAAAAATATCAGAAATGCACCGAAGTGTGGGCAATTTCAAGGCTAGCAACTTCTACTTTCCAATAAAACAACTGCGGCAATCGCTGCGGTGGCGATAGTTACCGTTCTCAGTATCTACTTCCAAGAGTTTGCCCTTTTTGGCTTTGGAATCAGAATTAGCATTCCTTTTTCCTTTTATTCGAAAATACGCATTTCTACAGACATAAACTGGAGGCAGAAACAACAAGTGCGCCTTAGCTTGGCCAGTTATGGTTATATTTCTATGGTTTATTTAATGTTTCATATATATTTTTTATAAAAGTCTAGCTAGTTATACAACAAACACGATACAAATCCACATTTCAAACTTTGTACAAAAAATTTTGAAAATTCAACAAATTTTTGAAACAATTTAAAATTGTTGGTATGCAGTTTTACAGCCCATCGAGTTTTAGTATAATAAACAAGCTTTAAGTGGCTACAAAATACCGTTAATTTTTTTAAATTTTCTTGTCGACGATGCTAGGCATTTCTTTACACATGAAAAAAAATGTTCGCACATACGCATATATGGAAAAAATAATTATTAAATATCACCGGTATTTTGTAGCCACTTAAAGCTTGCTTTTTATATTAAAACTCAATGGGCTGTAAAACTGCATAGCCAAAACTTTAAATTGTTTCGAAAAGTTGTTGAATTCTCACAACTTGCACCAGTATAACTACGAAACTTTTGCATATTTATTTTCAAAGTCTGGGGGGCTGTGCTTTTTCAAATCGTCTGTACGTACATATTTATCGATATAGTTTTATACCCAAATTCATAAAAAAGTAAAGAAGCCTCGTATAAAAATGTCACTTTTTATTATAAACGTTTTATAACCCACTTTATTTTTTTACGCATAAGGTCATTAATATTTATATTTATAAATTTTTCCTTTGCTTCTTTCAAACCCCAGATTCTTTTTGGGCTCACCAAAGAGAAAAGAAGTATACAATTAATTATGCCATTGGCTTGGCCAGTTGTTTTTCTTTCTGCTCAAATTACTTGTTAAGTTATTTCGAAAAAATTTGCTTTTGCGCCTATTTGCCTTTGTTTGTTGTTGTTGAGTAAAAAAAAATAATAATTGAATAAGTTGAAATTAAAAGCGGAGTCCGCCTTTATCAGCCTTCTTGGAAACTAATTTCCGCATGGCAAACGCAAGTATTTGCGGTTAGTGGTGGCTTTTTAAAATTACAAACTCGCTTACTCAGCGCACAGCGACCCTCCTTCCTCCACCTCTCGTGCGATTCACTGCCTGCCTTTTACATTTCATTTACTCTTCTCTCACTTCCCTCCTATTCAACGCTTACCACAAAAACTTCATTGCCGCTAAATGCAATTGAATTGAATTGCAGCCAAAAAAGTGATGAAAATGTTAAAAGCAAATCGCGCAAGAAAAAAGGAAATGTGTAGGTACGTATGTATGTATGTATGTATGTATGTATAATCAAATTGAAGTCAAACTAAAGCTGTTTGCCAGACTGACAGAAACACATCTCAAGACATTTTTATTTATTTTTTCCCCTCACTGATTTACTTTTAACTTTTCCATTGCAATTTTATTTGCATCAAAACAGCATTTACTGCCATTCGCCTTCGCAGATTTTACAGTTTTTTCGCTTTGATTTTGATTTTTTGAAATTGGCTGCATATTGATAGAATGCGGAATGTCTTGCTTGCTGCTTGAGTTTTTGCTGCTGCCAATTTTTTAAGAAATCTTGAAATTTTTGCTGCTCTTTGCTAAATGTGCTGCCATGCATTTATATAAGAAGAAAGTAGTAGAGGTATGCATCATTGGGAGCAAGGCTAGAAGTGATTACATTTTCACTAGTTGAAAGACGAACAAGCAGGGTCAGTTTGAAAACGTATCCAAATATGGAGTTTCGTTTATGGCCAAATTTTAAGGATTGTCATATATGTAACTTTTATAAAACACAAACAAAATGGAATAAACATTGCTTAAATTTTTAATTTTTTATTTTTTTTTTCAATAATATTCTTTATGCGCATTTTTCAGTAAATGATTATATTGAAATATCGCTGTCTATTCAGATCCCAAAATAAATGTAGAAGATGGCATTTGATAAAAAAAAATTGGATTTGATTGAATTTCTTCAGAGGTGGCCATGAACCGGTGACTTTCCTACTGGCTTAGCATATAAGTCTGCTACTGTTTAACTATGTAAGTATGTCATAAAAGGAAAGCGAGAATATCAAGTTTTCTGGGTTTTTAAAAATAAGAAAACTTATCAATATCTACACACACACACAGTGCAATCTTACCAAATGTAATCGAATATTTGTAATTCAAACTGTAATTTCTTAATATATTCTCTTTTAAAGATGTGACATGTGTTCCACATAAGTAATCATCAGCTTATATGTATGATAAATTGAATTAATGGCATGGTGGTAAATACTTGGCATTTTATTTAAGCGAATCGTTAGCGAGGGCAACATGGCGTATGAAGAACTTTTATTCGATTGGAATGCTAATAGAAGTGTTTGGTTCTCGTGACAATGCAACAAAAAAAGAAAAATTTATGGTGCGATATTTACTTACATGCAAGTAAGTAATTCAACGGAAAAATTGCCGATAAGTGGCGCAGGAGTCAATATATATGGTGCGACTTGGTTCATTTGTGTTATTTCCCAATTGAAAGTGAAATAACACAAATTTGCTTTATTTCATTTCTGGTTGAGCAATAAGATCAAAATTTTACAATTGAGTAATAAAACAAAAAAGTGCACATCCAGGTATGTTAATTAAAATGCATCTTAGGTTTTTTTCCAGCACATCGAGATTTTTCATTGATGCTATGTATGTTTTAGAATTTTTAGCAATTGGCATGAAAAGCCAAAAATTAATTAAATTAGAATTGAATTTTTACTTAAAAACCAAGAGTATTAGTTTAAAATACCCTTAAATAGACTAAGTAAATCAGAAATATTTTTTGTAATTTCGAAGTTAACGCTAAGAAATTGATACACACCTAGTTATCTTGAGTCAGAATGATCAAAGTAGCTCGAATTAGTTATCAGGCGCAGTGTTTTCTTACTTCGGATTTGGAATCGACAAGAAAAAAAAAATTTAAGTACATTTGCGTGTTGTGTGGAAAAAACTGTTGTTTTTTTTGTGCCTGTGTGATCAAATTATATTCTGTTTAAAATATCGCGCGCTCTTGAATTTTTCGCTTGAACTCAGTTGCAACAAATTTTATATGTAATAAATAATATCGCCATGCTTTTTCCGCTTTATTATTTGCCCCCCTTTCCATTTCACTATTTCCCACTACAAACCTACATACATACAAGTATACTAATTTATTGTCACACTTTATGCGATAATTAGCTGACAGAGGCAGTGATGCAGAAATATTGCGCTTGTGTGCACCTCTTTCAACCACAACACGGCTCAGAGAACAAAAATATGAAACACTCATACGAATAGCATAACTGTCTTCATTAATGTATTTGTATTTGTTTGTGTGGTCACATAGCAAAAATGAAAAATGTTATACTCTTTTCCGCTTGGACGTTAGTTGAAATTATCAAAGCCAGTGGACATTTCGTTCTTAAACAACAATGGGTGACTGAAGGGAATGCACTGCACACAGACAGATGATTGACACGAGCCAAACTACCAAAGGCCATAGGAGAAAGATTTCTTCATAAGCTTTTAGGTAAATTTGTAGTAAATTTCGATTTGTTGATCTTACCATTGCTAAAGCGCTAAAGCGGGAAGTTTAACTAGGCAAGTGACAGTAGAACAACCACTGTCCTCCAGTTATTCCTGATCCATTCTTAACCAAGCACTTAGCAACCAGCGAATAGACTCCCTCGTTTTCTTATTTTGTTTAATTAATGATCTATAATTTATAACAATAAATATAATAATATTGTAACAGGTGGATGTCTGTACATTGTAGATATTAAAGGAAAATTAATATGGGCGACTTTATTGGAGCAACAGAAATCAAATCAACCATTTTTAGAATTTTTGTCTGTCTGTCTGTCTGTCTATATGCCTGTATGTTTGTACGCGCATCACTCGAAAATTAATGCATGGAATTGAATGCAGTTACCCCCAATGTATTGCTAGCGGTGTAACTTAAAATATTGACAGAAATAAAATTAGAGAGTTGCCACCTGTGGGAAAATTGCAGTTTAAGTAAACTGACAAGATAAAGTAAATATTGCAATGGAGCTGTCAGAAGAAAGAGGTTTAAGAAGGCTTACAGCCGAAAATATTTTTTTGTTTGAAAAATCTAATTTAACTGAATTTATAAAATAAATGAAATAATACAGAAAGGGTACCAAACAGTAGAAACATACTTTTAAAGCTAAGCGCATAATGAAGAGCAAAGCGTACAGACTTGTTTGTAATTGACGCTTTGCTCGCCGCTCCACTATGCGTTTAGCCTAAGGCGAAGTGAAGTATGCCGGGTATTTGCTAGTAAAAAATAAAAATCAACTGCAGTTAGCAGCATTTGGTAGTGAGTAGTGAGCTTAGTAAAATAATTTATTTGATCCTTCTGTACGCTAGCAATTCAAAACGAAATTAATCTGCGTTTATTTACAAAATTTACGAAAGTAAATAAATAAATATATAAATGTAAATATACACCCGGACAAATCGGGCTACTGGCCGTATTTCTATATTTCTAATAATAAGTAATTGTAATTAATAAATAACTGGGAGTTCATTGTAGTAATTGCAGTTGAAACTGTTTTTAAACAAAACATAAAAACAAACTTACTAATAAAATGGATAACTATATGTACATACATACAGTCGCAGCCATATTGTGTTCTAACAAAAACATTGTTGTTGCTAAAACTATCAACAACAAAAACATAATCAAGTCAAACTGTCTGTAAAATTGTTGCAATAATAGACTAAAACGCTATTTCCAAAGTAAACACAAGCAGCAGGAGTACAAGTTGCAACAAATACATACTTACATATATGTACGTATGTACATACATATTTGTTTATTATAAGCTGTGAATAAACTACAGGGTTTTAATTGCTGAATGAATGACGTAGAGAGATATACTGTGGCCTGCCTCAGGAAAGCGCAAACATTACTAAATGTGGTCACCAATTGGTGTGGTGGTCATGAAATTTCCGTTAACCCAATCAAGACTAGCGTTTTTGTCTTCACTAGAAACTAAACGGATCAGGTTGGATGGTGTACTTCCCTGTTTTTTTCCCCCCCTAAAGTATTAGAAGGGGAGGAAGTTGGGTTTGTCTCCAAGGGGAGTCGCCTATGATTAGGCACATTATCAATTATGCATCAGAAGTAAATATGCGGGATCAGACGTTCGCTCATTAGCTTAGTAAATCTGCTTGCTGAACATCAAACGTAAAACACCTGCCGCAATTTTTAATGCACTGGAGGCCTTAAAGACCAACCGCAGACTTAAAATAACTGTATGTTGGTAGGGTAATCGCTTAATCTAAACACTGAGGGCAGGCTCCAAGACTCACACAGCGTCAGAATCTGGAGTTTCTTGGGGAATTCCAAGCTGAAATATTTACAATCCTCGAAACCGTGACGTAAGCGGCGTAATAATAGGTGGAAAGTAGTGACAGCGACGTTGCACTGCTATGTGGTGATTCAATAAGACCGCAAATGTTCGCAATAGAGCAATTTTTCAAGCGCTGTGTTGCAAATGGCACCGTCAGTTGTCCAAATTCATGACATCTAATTAAGGCCACAAAAAGTGTATTATCATATATCCATAACCATCGGTAATCCGTAACAGCATTACCGGTACCGGTATTTTTGAATAAGTACAGCCCGATTGGAGTAAAGCCAGCCCAAAAACGACACCAAACAGCAACTCACATCCGTTTATGTAAAAATGTGCCTCATCGCCTCTGGAGATATTTTTTTTTTTTAAAATCGGCATTAACGTTTAGATTACTTTTCCGCGTGGTTCAACTAAAATTCACTCCATTAATAAAGTTTGCAAAGCCTGTATGTAGTACCAATTGTCTGGAAGAAAAAAATTTAAGAAATCGTCACCAGAGACGAATAAAGGCGCGCTAGTGTTTTGACGGCGAAAAAAGACGCATAGAAAAAAATTGTACGAAAAAAGGCGCTTAATACAAACTTCGGCGAAGTAAGACGCGTAATCACAGACTTATACTTGGCCAAGGACTGTCACTTCAGCATTATTCGCCAAAAACTCTTTACGGAATGTACATACTATTACAACCGCAAACATAGTTGACCGCGAAAATAAGTTTACGCATCCTTCTTCGCCGTCAAATATTTTAACACGACTTCCTTCGCCGTCAACTAATGTTAAGAGTCTTTCTTCGCTGAAGTTTTTTTATGCGCCTTTTTTCGCGGTCAACTTTTGAGCTCGCGCCTTTATTCGTGTCTACTGACGAAATATTACAATATCACAAACCTAAATACCTAAATACCTGAATGGCAGTGTTGCCGTTGAGAATTTTCCGAAAGTCGCAAAAAAAGGGTCATTGACAAATTATATTATTTTCGTTTTTCTTTACTAGTAAAAGAATAAATCTGTTGAATTTAAAAGGGTTGCAAACATACACATACATTTAGTTGCTGCAAGGAGAAGAGTTGTATTTCCTTTAAAAATTTTAAGTAATACATTTCTTCATATTTACAGGGGGAAAGATTTTTAATAGCATGACATTTCCTAAAAAGCTCTGAAAAGTCGCAAATAATTTTGGAAATGGGGAAAAAAATCCAAATTTTAAAAAAATTTGGCGCTTAAAAAGGATGAAATTGACCCTTTAGTCGCACAACGGCAACACTGCTGACTGTTATCTGCATAGAGAACAACAAAGCGATGGCTGAGTGGAAGATCGATCTATCTCGGCAGTCAGTTCAAACATGCCCTACCTCAGAATTTGTTTGAAGGACGCCCTATTTGAGAAATTAGTTGAATAACACCCTTTCTCAAACGGAAATATATTGAAAATAAGCGGAGATAGGGCATTTTTGAATCGGCAGCTGAGATAGGGCACTCTTCAACCAAATTCTGAAGTAGGACGGTCTTAAAAAGTTTTCTGGGATAGAGCGTTGTTGAAACTTTTTCTGAAAGAGGGCGTTTTTGTACTGGCTGCCAAGATAGGTTGATCTTCCACTCAGGCCATCGAAATGAATTTATTGTTGCAGCTAAGGCGCCCAGTCGCATTTAAACATATTGACATAAGTATGTGCGTAGTCATATTCGCACACATTGCTGAACTTCCGTTCCATTCAAAGCCTTCGAGTTCAGCTTGTTCTATCATCAACTTCATTATATGTATGTACATAGTTCTACTTCTCTTTAACTTTCTAAAATTCCGCACTGCCACCACACTAATCATTCTTTTTGACAAGCATTTTGGGCAACACCAATGTTTTTATTTTTTTTTTTATTTTTATTTTTATAGTTATTGCTAGAAACATTGTTTTGCTAAGCCATTTGTTCAACTGCGGTAATTAAGCATGTGCAGCGGGTTTGTTTTTGTTTGGTACTCGTGTACTACTTGTTTGCTGGCGATTCTTTCTCAGTTTGTCAGTTTTGCTTGCAATCGTTTATCAGTGTAGTTCATTTATAATTAGATTGCAATTTACAATTATTGTTGAGGATTTATGTAACTACATACATACATACATACACATATATATTTGTGTTTAGATATATTTTTGTGGCCTTGCACTAAAAATTTGTTGGCTTTATTTTATAGTTGTGTGCGGCATTGTTTAAAATTTGTAGCTTTTTAACGATGCGGTGATTACCATTTGATGTATTGCAGTTACGAAACAAAACAGTGATTTAAGCAGCTTTTGTTGCAAATACTGGTTATGTTGGTAGCAATTGCGAACGCAATGTTTTATTATGTGACAACCCCTTGGGATTTAGGCACAAAAGATGTCTGCAAAGTTAAACATTTGAATAACTAAAATTCGTTAGATAGTCTGTGTTAGGAGCGACTTAGTTTAGCCCTTAATTAATTGATTTTTTAGACTTGTATGGTGGAATTTCGGTAGGGAAAAAGTGGCGACACATGCCAAGACATGATGAAAAATTGTCGTCCTCTCATTTCAAAAATTTGATTGAATCCACTCTATTCTATGAAACTGTCTTTTTTGATTTTTGGTCATTGATAATAAAAAAAATATGGTTTCCGGATGCCTTTTCGAGAGTTTTTAGGATTCCGGGGGATTTATTGTAATTTTTTTGATTTGTTTTTGGATTTTTGTATGAAGTCTTCAGGATTTTTGAAAATTTGTTTCCGCATTTATAGGAACTTTTCGAGATTTTTGGGAGCTTTTTATGACTCTTTTGCACTTTGTGGAGTTTACCGGAATTCTTCGAATAAAAATTTCTAAACAAAAAGAAAATTGGAAAGATGTTTTCATGTATGTTTGTGGGAACTTTGGTTTAATAAATATGTATGTATGTATATACATATGTACGTACGTACTAGGGCGTTTCACTATTCGCCTTATTTCCAAAACCGGTTTTCGAGTTATTCGAAAAATTGCCTGTTGAAAAAACCGGTTCCCGAGTTTTCATACAGTTATGTTGGTATGAAGTCATGACTCAAAATTACGATTAAAATAAATCAAGCAAAATAAATTCTAAGTTATTTTTTAGATCAACCCCTCTATTCTAACAGAGTCACATACCTTAGCTCATCACTGTTGTGATTTCTAGTGCGCCGAGAAATGTGTCACAAAAAATTCGATTTTGGGTGCTAGAAAAATACACAAAAATTTGAAAATTTGTATTGTAGCGGCATATTTTTTGCAGCGGCAAGCTTTGAGGCGCAGTAGAAATCACAGCAGTGATAAGCTAAAGTTTGTGACTTTGTTAGAATACGGCTGCAAAAGTGAAACAAAATAAAAATCAATGAAAAAATATTTTGACTTTTTTAATACTTTATTGGGTTTTTTCTGAATTTTTCGGAGAGAGTAGTCTCTTGCCACCGTAGCCGAGTGCTTGAATGTGCCTTCTGCCACTCGGAAGGTCCATTGTTAAATTTCTGGGCCTAGCAAGCTTTGAAAAACTCGTATGTTTTATTGTGAGGTCAACATTCTAATGAAATAAAAAAAAACAGGGTTTTCGAAAAAAAAAACCGGATTATTCGATATTCGCAAAATCTCGATATCAAAAAACCGCCTATACATATACAAAAAACCGGAGGGAACCGGTATGGAAAAATCGAGTCAAGCACCCTAATACATATCTTAAGTAGAAAATTGTACCAAATAAATAAATAGCATACATAGCCAGTTTTGCTACAGGTTTTACAATAAATAGGAAAAGTCAACTAATTTAACTTTTATTTTCGCCTTACAGAATAAAAAAACAAATAATAATATTTTAGGGAAAATCTTTGGTTTTGAAATGACACAAAAAAACTCCGAGTCTCGAAAACATAATTTTGGCACGTAGATTATGGATCTGTATACCGTTTTTCCCTATATATTTTTCTTTTTATGAAAAAAATTTTAGACTTTAACAAGGAAAAAATTAAAAAATTACAAATTTTTTGTATTTTTTTAAATTTGTATTAAAACTTGTGTTTTTGCCAAAAAATCAGGCTACTGATGAAAATCGGTCGATAAATAAACAACTTTTGATGGTAAATGAAAAAGTGCTATAAATTTTTGCATGAAATAGAAACAGCAAATAATGTTGCTCATACGCCACATCGTACATGATCGTACTCGTTGCTACTCGTACATGGCGTATGAGTAACATTTTGCCTTGTTAAAGCTTGATTTTTTTTTTTCATTCGCAATGCAAACTTAAAATGAAAATATATATCTTGGGAAAATGACCTGCTCTAGAAAAGCGGTTTACGTGTCTGGTCCTGTTTTTATGTAATTTTAGCATCCCTACAGTGTAATCAGCATTTCTTGCTTAAAATAAATAAAGTCAACAGCTCACTAAATGTTATTATTTTTTATCAAAAAAAATTTATAATCGGTACGGTCTCCGACTTTTGAAACAAAATATCTTACTGAAAGCCATTTACTTTATTACCGATTTTTTCTACTTTATCTAAGACTCTCCCAAACCAATTTTGACCAAATTAAAAAAAAAAAAATTTGATAAAAGGTATGAAAAAAATCTATACTATACATTTATACGTATATTCAAAATGTCTTGGCATAACTATAGTATTTTACTTTGGGACTCTGCCATTCATAAACAACTCAAACTAATTTCTTAAAACTTTATTTTTAAATTTAGTTAGACAAATTTTGTCAGCGAAAGTGAAATTTCTTAGTAACGTTTGCGTCAAGTAAAAGTTTTGTGGCTAAGCAAAATGTTTAAGACGCCACACGCGCCAACGACCTCATTTTGCCAGCCAAACGGAGCAATGACGTGAAAATGACAACAATTTCTATTTCTTTTTGGCGAAATGCAATATTTTATAGCAATTTAGTTCTGTGTTCTACTTACAAGCAAACACATACATATGCATGTACATTAGACTGCATCACTCCCCATACAAAAAAAAGAAATCGGTACTGTGTTTCCATTAGAATTATAAAATCTATTAAATTTTAAGACTTCATCCAATATATGTCGGAACTATATTAAGATTTCGGTGAGCTGGATCGATTTGAAAATACCTCCAAAAATGGAGTTTCTTAAAGATTTTTTTTTGAAAAAATTTGCATAAAAATATTTAAAAAGAAATGTAAAAAATGTTCAACGGAATCGTAATAACGGGACTTTTCATGCCATAAGTCTAAATCGGAATAGTTTTGGCCCAGTTATTCAAGTTTTTCGTAAATCAATCTTTGAAAAAAGTTAAAAAACAGCACAAAAAGCGCATTATTACGATTCCGTTGGAATTTTTTAAAGTTTTTTTTTTTAAATATTTTTATGCAAATTTTTTAAGCTTAAACCGTTTTGTCATTTGAGGGAATTTTTTCAAGAAAAATTTTTAAGAACCTATTTTTATTTATAAAAAAAAAACAAAACATTTTTGGAGGTATTTTCAAATCGGTTCAGCTCACGTAAATCTTAATATTTTTGCGAAATATTTTGGTAGACATCTTCAAAATAACCCGCAACTTTTTTTTTTGGCGATCCAGTCTAATGTACATACATAGCGAGTATGTAAATAACACCATAATTTTAAAGCTTTAACGTATTTTGTTTGACATGAAACGCCTATAAGTATAATTTCTGCTAGATATCCCACAATAAAGTTCACCGCCATAAAATATTTGCCTAATTTCTGCTTTTGTTGCACGTTAAAAAAAGCTAAAACTTAACCAACTTCACATGGTTACATTTGTATGTGTGTATGCATTTGTGTATAATACTAGGCGTAAATGACTTGCTGCGCTTAGCAACTATAGTGCGTTTGTCGAGGCGAATGTTGCATGCAACATGCAGCCAGCTAGAATGCAGCTGACGAGATGGCATGCGCTTGTGTGTATATGTTCGCTGGCTTGCGATTGCCTTTGTGAATTTCACATGCATTTATCCTCGAGATAAATCACATGAATTTATTATGATGACGGTATAAATCTCATAGCAAATCGCAAAAATAAAGCAGAAGAAAACCTTAACAAAAAACGTTGCTCAAAATGGAATATGAAAAATGAATGAAAGGGCCAAACGTTGAAGCAGACATGAATGCGGACAAGGACAAGGGCGGCTGGACGGCAGGGCGGCACAGTATTTGCGACAACGTTAAACAAGAGCCGAACCTACTGCGCATAGTTAGAGTTACAAAGCAAACAGCTGCTAATTCTTCACGGCCTGTAGGAGTATGTAGACGTTGCAAAATATTTCTAGCTTGCCCGCGGGGATAGGCAACAACGAGGGTGTGCATGTGGGAGCGTTTGCTGTGCACTCGAGAGCCACTAAGTGAACTGGGATATGCTTTGAAAAAAAAAATAGGGGAAAATATGCGTTTTTCACTTCTAACTGGCCTGTTGTCAACTCCAACGCCGGAAAGTATGCAATGCAGCCATGTGATGAAGTGCGCCAGTTGCACGCTGCAGCGCCTAAGTGTATGCATAAACGAGTAGTCATGCACGAGTTTTTGATACACAGGCAATGCGTAACGCAATTGTTTGTGTATTTTATTTGCTTGTGCAAAAACAAAGCAACTGACAGCCGGCAAACGGGAAGCGGTGGTTGGTTGCATGCGACTAGCTTGCATTGGCCGTACCAAAAGCTGTTGTTTTAGAGCGTCGTAATAGGAATAGAAAATATTTTTCGGCTTAAAATAATTGCAGGTTTAGTTGTTGTGGCTATACGAAGCGGGCATCGTGTATATGTATTTATTTTCTGGTATTTTCTTTTTAATGAAAATTGCTACTTACTTAGTTGGGCGTTCAGTAGTGAATATAGTTGGTGTAAATAGAAACTGTGTAATTAAAAACCAATTGAACAAAAAAACCGGTTTTCAACTCCATTGAATCCCCGATAAGTAAGTATTTATACTAGTACTTACTTAAATTTGTAAAAATGAGAAAATAAGAAATCAAAAGGTGCTAAACAGGTGGCAACCTTCGTCAAAAATATTTCCTGTCTCGTTTAAAACCCATACAAAATATTTAATCAAAGTCTGTACCTTAAATCGCCCCTATTCCGATTGTTGGAATGACAGTCGTTCGTCGAAATTTGAGATTTTCATTGGCGTTGCGAGGCAACCAATAACATAATCTACTAAAAAAAATGTGTATTCCTATTATTGTTTCGAAATTAAGAAGTATTGAAAATTTGCCTTTAGTTTTTTTTTTTACGTCATAATTCAACGAACGACTGTCGATGCGACCGACTTACGACAGCCAGAATAGGGTTTAATAATTTTGACTTCCTAAACAGGTGGCAACCCTTTTTAAAATCACCTTCGAAACCAATAACTGATACCCTATAATACGAAAGCGCATTCTTTGACTCTTCCACTTCTTCACAGCTACTAAAAAATCTTTTTACCTGCCTCGGAACTCGGTGGTCATAGGCGGTCCAGTTTAGAGAGCCTCGGCCAGCTCTGGCGTCTGGATTAGTTCACCGCTTCTATTCTTGCGAGAGTAGAAATCTTACTGGGCGCTATGTATGCTTGGACTTGGCTTTCTAAATTCTGTCTGAGAGCATTTCCCTCTACACTCGTGTACTTTTTCTATTCACGGAACTTTCTGGTAACTTTTATTTATATTTATCGAGAGGGAGCTGGATCTAAAAATAGTCGACGACAGTTGTGCCATCCAAGGACACCGACAAATTACTCATACGAGACCATTGGGAACCGATCTATATGCAAGTGATCCGTGCAACGCCCTTAACTACAGTTTTATGCAATTCTCACTGCAGCAGTCGGTATTAAATATTTAGAAGCGATACAATTCAGAACTTCAAAGAAAATGAGGCAAAACTTGAAACTTCAAAAGAGTCCCAGAACCTATTTGGTATATTCGAATCGTCCAATCTTGTTGTTTTTTTTTCCTTTGTCAATGTATTTACATGCATACTGTGAACAATTTGGTGAACAAAAACAAAATTTTGCCAGGCATTTCGGATTGTTTGGTCGGCATTTTGCCTACGAGAAATTCCGCTCAAAATTTGTGGTTAAATACCTAAAAAGCATTGAAAACATTACCAACTCAATAGCGGGTGTCCGTTGTCATTGCCGCTTTTGTTTTTGTTATTGCTTTAGTTGCATTGTTTGTTATGCCAGCAGCATGCATAGCGATAGTGCATGCGCGGCATGTAATGTATGTAATGCCACATGGCTTTCATAATTTCACGTGTTAATGCCGGCCTTGAGGTGCACGTCAACAATAAAAATTAACTTTCCGGCTGCAAAATTGTCATGCAGCAACCGGTGCGCCGGTGCAGTGTACACACAAATTTACACGTTCATACATACATAATAAGTATGTACATGTGTACATACATACATGCATGCATAGAGGTATTAACAGCTATGTAAAGCGCACAATAGCGGCAACCAACCGCTGACCCAACCGCTTGCAATGGCAAACATTTCCGGCCGTTTGTTTACAGTGATAGTTGTTTTTGTTACCAGACTATTGTTACTGCCATTGTCAGGTGCATGTAGGGTTGCCACTGACAAAAAAAAAAATGCTTACCATCCACTTGAGAAAAATCTACCAAATCTGGAAAATATCTACCAATAACTTGTTTTTTAGTTATTTGAATAAAAACTATTGTTTTCCCCTATTTTTTTAATTACTTCAATAAAAATACACATTTTTTTACTAAGAAACTTTTTATTTAACTAATGATATGGTAGTTGAGATCACATTAATGGCATATTCTCGGTTTCCTTCAACCAAAAGCGAAAGTAATGAAACTAAAGGCATCAACGAAACTTCATCATTTGAAAAAACTTCAATTGGAGTTATCATAGACAAATACAGCGATTCTTCAAGTAATTTTTTTTTTGTGTATAAAAATATTGTTTGCGCTTTAACCAACCCCATAAAGATCAAGGGCCCAAGCTATGTACAATAATTCGCAAAATTCCAACGTCTGTCGTATAAGTCTCGAACATTTTACACTAATTTTTTTTAATTTTTAGGTATTTTTTTTAGGAATATAAGTATACCAACAATATAGGGCTAAAAATTCCCCTTACTTTATTTTTATTTTTTTGCAGCCGGTCTTTTGTGTTTTTTTTTTTCATTTAACAATTGCCATTTATAAAAACCGGCGTTGATTTTTTTTATATTTTTTTTTACCAACAATCATAGTGTGTAGTTGGATACCTGTCCATTTTTTCTTTTTATTTAAAGAATTTTTTAAAATATTTACATACATTTAAAATGCATATAAAAAGTGTGCCTTAAAGCGTTCGAAAATTAATGCAATAAAGTAGACTATACTTTTGAAAAAAAAATTTATAAAACAAAGTTATTTAACTACGAAAAGTAGAGTGCAGGAACGAAAAGTTTTAATTTTTTTTCAAAGAAAATACTTGAACAAAAATCTACCAAAATGGAAAAAAATTTACCTTTTTACCAACCCAAATTTGTTCTACCACTTTTGGGTAATAATTTACCAAAGTGGCAACCCTGGGTGCATGGCGCTTTGCAACAAATTGTTTTGGGAAAGGTACAAAAATGCATTTGTTGGTGTTGTAATTAAAAGGGTTGCCAAACTTGATTGGAGTGGACGCAATTCCCCTGTGGGCCCTTGTGATAATTTAAAAGTGACTGAAATGCGTGCAAATTTAAAAAATTTGTTTCAATATTCAATGTGGATATTCTAAGGTAATTTATGTAATACTTACCTTAACAATAAATTTAGTTAGGTGTATCAAACACCTATTCATTTTTCAAATTGAGAAAGTAAACAAAAATTAAATGAAATTAGCACAATTTTTTATTCTTAAAACAGAGAATCGAGGTACTTTGTCGAGTATCCTCTAAAAGTATTTCTTTTATTGTGGTACTTCTTCTATTATATTTTGCATTGCTGTCAATCTGGTAAACCATTTGGTTTTTCAAAATTTAGTACCTCTTCCAATTTGCTTACACTGAAAACTTGTGAAATTAAAGTAAGAAGAAATGCTTACGAAGTCTAAACTGACTATGTTGTCACACTTAATTAAGAAATGAAGTTATAATTGTTGCTATGTAGTAAAGACAAGGTGATGCTAAATTGCAAAATGACACACATCAGCTGCAACAACAAAAATAAATTAAGAGAAAATCCATGCAGTAAATATTGCGAGTAGTTAATTGACATCGGCTCTTACGTAAAAGTTTTTCGTTTCGACAAAAATTCTAAATTTTTTTTTTTGCATATTTGCTAATTTTCTCGAAAAAATAATTTAATCAGACTTGTAGTCCAGAGGAGTGCAGCACAGTATATTTACAAATAAAGTGAGGAGATTCAGCTGAGTGAATATCAGTGTTATTTAAATCTAAATTATGTAAAGAAAAAATAGATTTCTCATGGAAAGTGGAAAAATAAAATTTCTAGCTAACCATCTACAAGAGTCATGCCCAACGTTGGCAGAACTACATAAGCAAAGGATATTGAATTTGGTTGTAAAATAAATATTTACATATCGATGGCTGAGTGGAAGATCGACCTATCGCGGCAGCCAGTTCGAAAACGCCCTATCTCAGAAAATTTTTCAAGAACGCCCTACTTCAGAATTTGATTGGAAAACACCCTACCTCAGAATATTGTTGAATAACGCCCTATCTCAGCTTATTTTCAATGTATTTTCGTTTGAGATAGGGTGCTTTTGAACCGAATTCTGAGATAGGGCATTCTCCAACAAAACTCTGAGATAGAGTGTTTTTCAATAAAATTCCGAAATAGGTTGTTTTTCAATAAAATTCTGAAGTAGGGTAAAAATAATGATTATTTTTGATCGAAAAAGTAAAACTCATAAAATAACGATTAAATTTTACCGAAAAAGGAAAAATCCGAATTTGAAAGCGGTTTCATCGTTCTAGTGCTTGTGAACTAAAACATTGAATCCGCTTTGATGACTATAAAAAAATAATTTTTCAACGGCAACATCAAAATAAAACACTTTACCGACAGCCTTAAAATTGTAACAAAACATTTGTTTAAAAAATTAATCATGCTTCGCCAAAAAAAAAGTTGCAGTTTTTCCACCGGAATTATAAATTTCAAAAAAGTATCGAAGAAGTATTAACATTTACGTTAGCTGCACCAATTTGAAAATATCTCCAAAAATCGAGTTTTTTATATTTAAGCAATTTTGTTAAAAAAAAAAAAACAATTTTCAAATAATCGCATCAGCTGGTCGAAGAGTTTTAACTTTACAGGTCTAAATACAAATGTGTAAAAATCATGTCAGTGGAATTAAAACAATGAGATATTTTATGCTATTTTCGAATCGGTCAAGTTCAACTAAAATTTAATATATTTTATATTTTTTTTTTTTAGCGGAAGTCTTAGAAAATAATAAGATTTATAATTCCGATGCAAAAATAGTGGCGCATTTTACTTTTATATAGAGAGTGATCCGCCCTACTGTACATACACGCGTGAAGTTTAATATTTTCATGTTTGAAAATATGTGTGTAATTTTTCAACGGATGCTTATAAAAATAACCAATGTGCAGCTCGTCGACCTCTGGCGGAGAATTACTTTTAAATTAGATGCATTTTTAATTTTCATTTACACCGATTTCTACTCACATTCTCTGGCTTGGCCATCATGGCGCCAGTGCTATACGCTATTTGCTTGCAGTGGATTGCATTTGGTTTACGCGTTTAGGTATTTTTTAATTAAGTTTGCGTAAAATTTTTGAAAAAACTAGCGCAGAGAAAGTAAGCAAAAAGTGAATGCAAAAAGGAGGTGTGTATATGTACATAGATATGTGTGTATGTGCTTATAATACTGCCGTTAACAATGGAAAAAAAGTAGTTTTATGGTTCTTTCCGAAAATACATATTTACATATCGATGGTCCTCGGCAACAACGACACAATTCAAAATTCAAAAAATTAAAACCCTTGCTACTGTTAAGTAGCTCATGTCTCTAATCTTCGTCTAATCTTTGTCCTATTATTACTAAAGTAAGCAGTAAGGATCACTAAAGGAAATAGTAAGAACTAGACGCGAATTATACAAGGATTAAGACATGAGCCACTTAACAGTAGCAAGGGCTTTAATTTTTTGAATTTTAAGTTGTGTCATTATCGCAGAGGACCATCGATATGTCTACCCACATATTTATAAAAATTGCAGTAGGTACTGGCTGCATAGTCGCTCCATGGTAAAGAGTATTTATTACACTAACGGTTCATGCTCTATGTACATATGTATGTATGTGGATATCCGCTACAAATTCCTGAAGTATATCTACTTGTTAGTATATACATATTTACATCATAGGTACATGTGTATGCGTATAATCTCATTTGTCAATCGCTGCGATACGTCACACTGTCTGCCCTTTTGATTGCTGTGCGGACAAAAAACATTGCCTTCGGGCCAGTGGCGTCTGATGAAATGTCAGCAAATGTATAATGAATCAAAACAGCAAACTAACGGGTCGAATACATACATATGTTTATGTGTAGCAACAAGGGTAAGGACGAGCAAAAGTTGAGCGAGGATAACTTTCCATTCCAATTTTGACTGAATAACAGTATACTTAAGTTTATGAAAGTTAAATATGTATGTGCTAGGAATTTCCTATGGAAGTTGGAGGTTTTGATTTTTTAGTTTTATCAACTATTTGATTTTAAGATAGGTATTTATCAAGAATTTTCAAGAAGTATCGTTCCGAAATAGGTAAGCATAGTTTGTTCGCACCTGCATGGCCAAGTATAGGATGGGGCTCTAGCGATTAGTGGTGAATGCCGCAGAGTTCAATAGTCCAACTTTTGGTTTCCTTCTTGACGCATGCTACACATAGTTTTAGCATGAGTTGAACATTTTGAATACTTTGAAAAAAAAAAAAAAAATAAATTACGAAAACTTCTGTGAGTATGTACTGTATGTACATATGTAATGAAAAGAATAACATCATTGCAATTTTTATTAGAATAATTTAACCCTAATTATGTAGGTGTAGCAACAGATAAATGTGATTGTAGGAAAGCGGGTGAGACTACGAATGCGAATATGAGTACAAATTCGAACGATTATATTACGAATATCTAACTAATCCTCGTGGAGAGTTTTAAACTATGTTTTAAGTTTTAAGTTCTAAGTTTTAAGTTTCAGTTTTAAATTAATTCAGGGACTGGAACGGTTATGATGTTTATAATAAAAAAAATATATAGGTATGTATGTATGTATATTTTGTGAATTTTATTATTTTGATCATAAAAGATTTAATTCGGCCATAAAAACGTAGGCTGTATTTTAACGGGTTAAAAATTATCGAAAAAATCACAAAAACCAATATCGGTTAAATTTGATCGAAATAATAAAAAAAATAGAAATTTACCGACTATTCTTGATCGATAAAATAAAAATC
>NW_016160804.1:42339-59188 GCF_001687245.7 Rhagoletis zephyria | reverse complement strand
CCAAAGTGTCAAATGGAGTTGTCAGTAAATAAACTACAACGTGCGGCTCTAAATTTGGCCATGAAATTAAGTCGACTGTTAGGAAATTGCGGATTAAAATATCTCTTGCTGGACCAAGGCATTGCTAGTTTTATGCTCAGCATATATGTAATAAATATGCAGGCTGGAACTTCGTAACTAAGTTATGCGGGAAAATGAAAAGTCAAAACCTCCGCCTCCAGTTAACTAAAAATTATTTTTAAGCCGCAACAAGAGCTTATTAGAGAATTGCCATCCTCTGTAGATGTAGTCCTTTGGATCCCAGAATTATTAAAATACAAAAGACGAAACGGGATGATTTTCTTCAAAGCATCTTTGGCAAACATTTGGAAAGTTATTGGTTAAAACGGCCTATTCACTTGGTTTGTCGCAATATCGTTACGTTTGTTACGCTTTGTTTGGTGGTCTCAGCTATGTAGACATTATTTTTTAAACTTAACTTATAGTTGACCGCACGTCGCTTCCTGAACTTTAGCGCCCCTGGCGACGGTCCAAGCGCCACACCCTGAATCCGCTCCTGTGCATGTACTCCATGTGTGCGCCAACTAAGCCATAAACTTGTACAACCGAGCGGGCGGTTTTATTATGCCAAGCTTAATATGCAAATGTGGCTATGCTAACACACACACATACAAATTTATACATATTTATGCATGTATGTATGTATAGCTCCACGGTGTCATACATAAATGTATTTACATACCAATGTTTGTGTGCGCATTTAATGACGTCTAACGTCCACTGCTCCTCTACCAATTGAATTCTCAATTGATATGCAAACTTAAAAGAGAACCGCAAAAATTATGCTCAAGTGAATTTTTAAAGCAAAAGGATATGCCACGAACACAGCGGTACGACATATTGCAACAAGGAATACTTATGTATTTATATCAGTAGTATCTCCTTTTTCAAAAAGGAGATTTTCCGAAGCTAATAAATAAATTTACTCTAACTTAGGTTATCATTTAGGTTCAATTGATTCTCCCTCGAAAACTACACTTTTTATTCAAATCCAAAGAATTGAACGCATACAAAGGCGCTACTGCTTCACTTTCTGTTATCATCCTAAAAACTTCGAAAACTAGATCGAACCAAAATTAGATTAGAGACGAATTGCACCAAACTTCCCACTGCTCTGACATGTACCGGCCACTACATGATGGAAACGCGTGCAACCGAATGTACCAACAATAAAATCACTTTTGAAATAGCTGCTGCAATGTCGAGAAAATCGTTTGAAGAACAAAGTTTTTAGGCCGTCAATTTTTCATTCCTTCTGATCTTCCAATAATTTATCGTCTTTACTTCCTTATACCTATTAAAAATTTTCCACAGCCACATCCAATGTATTTAATCGCTTCCATGCATGCAATTATTTCTAACTAAAAATTGTTGAAAGCATTCTCGTCCATGACAAAATCAATAAAATTTAAACTCATAAAAATTCGCTGCCAACCAACCTAAATACCGGTAGTCTGCATTTCTGCTGGAATTAGAATTTTTGAGTAGGTGCTGCCAATATTTGTTGTACATGTATGCATGTATTTTCGTCATACAGATTTAGCAATGCATATATATATATATATATATATATATATGTATTTATAGCACGATGGATGAAAAACACCGGAACTGCGCGCACGAAAATCAAAATCCTTCGTTCGTGTTGTTGAATACTTAATTGCGAATTTGAGCAAAAGCACAGCTGAGTCGAAGCATAGCGGTGAAATTGAATACGAAAGCATTTAGGTAGACAAATACTAATCATAGTATAAACATGAATGTATGTACATTAGGATGCCTCACCACAAAAAAAAAAGTTTGGGTTTTTCCACAGGCATAATAAATTGTATTATATTTAAAAACTAAAAACTATTTCCAAACAAAATATTTAAGCGAGTTGGACCAATTCGAATATATATTCCAAAAAAACCACATTATTATGGTTCCGTTGATACAATTTTTAAATAATTTTATGCAGACCTTCCAGCTTAAACCAGGGTTGCCAACTTTTGCATTCTTGAAACCGGGACAAACAATAAGTGTTTTCTTTTGCTCGCTCGCAGCTATCCAATTTCCATTTTTTTGGTTACTTCTCGGGATGTTGAGAGCCACTTTGAGCGTGTAATATTTGATTCTCATCAGCCCGAAGTCGGCCGGACTAGTCCGGGTGAGTTTGGGCAGTTTATTCACTTTTGTGGGAGCATTTCATACATTTCATACAATACCTCACCTAGAATTTCCTTGCAGGTCGTTCCTTCAAACAAGCAAAGAATATCGAACATACTTTGTACTTGACTCATTTTAGACGGGACAAAATTACAAATTTTGCTTTTATTATACGACCTATAGTGCCGATTAGTAAGTAGGATATATAAAATGTAATCACATATTTAAAAAGATTCAAATTTTTTACAAAGACTAAAAACCGGGACATTTTGCGTCCCGACAGGTAGTGTACCGGGACCGGGACCGGGACCGAGACATAGCTCTGACATCCGGGACAGTCCCGCCGGAAACGGAACGTTTGGCAACCGTGGCTTAAACTCCTCTATGATCTAATAAATTTATAAAAAAAAATCGATTTTTTGGAAGTATTTTTAAATCGGTCGAGCTCACGTAAATGGTAATATTTGTCTATTTTTTTATATGGAGAGTGATGCACCTTAATGCAGGCATGTACCTACATTTTTGTATCATAGCATATAGTTGCTGCATCAGTGTGTGTGTGTTTGGGTGGCATGAATTTAAGTCAGAATCGAACCAATGTACTGTGGTTGCACGTCATTCAATCAGCAGATACACATCGACAAAAATTATTAAAATATAGATATGAAGTTTTAGACAATTTCACATATACATACATAGGTATGTACTATACACATATGTATGTACATATGTACATATGCATTTGTGTACGAGAGTACCACATTTATTGTACACATGTGCCGTGTTGCATGCAACTAAATGCCGCAGCGAAACGAAAGTTCGAAATATTCAGTTGTGGTTGCGGGCTGAAACGACGAGCCAAGGATCGCAGCTAGGCGTGCATACATATGTAGTAGATACGTTGACGGTGTTTGGTTGAAAGCGGCAAGTGTAACGAGGTATGTTTGTATGTATGTATGTATGTGTGCACATATGCACATTTGCTCCAACATGAATTGCAAAACTTCAAACAACTACGAAATTTCCAATTCGCCGACGTCTAACGAGAACAACGCAATGCACAAATGTACATACATACATACGTGTGCATCAACCTTACCACAGCAAGCGGCAAGAGCGCTTGGAAGCAGCTGCTGTGACGTTGCATGACGTGGCTAACTAACTGGCTGATTGCTGCAACACAGCCTGACGACAGACTTGTGGTTGCAACATGAATTTACAGAAATACACGCACACATATGTATGGATGTTTGTATGCACAGATGCATGTGTGTGTGTATGCCCGAGTGGGTGTGTTTCTGTCAAGCTGGTGCACACAAACTTTTTGCGCCACTGTTCATGGTTTTCTGTGTCAGTCGCACACCGCACAGTTTGCCACATGGACAATGGCTGAGCGCAGACGGCGGCGGGGCGAGCGGTTCGGGACGGGTCGAAGGTGCTGCGGCGGGGGCGAGACAAGCTCAAACGCGACAACAAGAATGGCTACAACAACTACTTACTTACCTACACATGGCAGCAACAGTATAAACGACGACCAGCGACGACAACGACGACACAACAGCAAGAGCAATAACAACAATGCCGGCATAACAGCAACACACGTGCAAAAGTTGACTTTTATAGAGTCGCAATCACAATAAAGGAGTCTATTATCCTTTTTATATGCGGCAAAGGAAGTCAGTGGAAGGATCGATATCCATTAGGAAAATTAAAATTGTGGCAGAGGCAATGAACGCAAATGTACATACATTTGTATGTATGTATGTATGTCTGTCATAAACGTTGTAGCGGACGAATACAAAGGCATGCTTGAAATCCTGTCACACACACCTACGTATTTAGAAACTGTATGCGGGCAGCGACCGGCACTGTCGCCAGACCAACACGTAAACAAATGCAATCAAATGCTAACACATACAAATTCACAAAAGCGCCACGCATACACACACACACACACACACAAAGCGCATCGTGATTTTGTATAACATTTGTGTAAGTTGTTGTTCTTTGTATTTACATAGATATTTTCCCTTTTGGGAAATTCGAATTTAATTTCGTTTTCAACAGCGCTTTACAAAACTCTCCAGCTGTCTGTCTAACTGTCTAGCGGCAGTAATCATTTGTTGCAGGCGGAAGAATATTTGTGTACAAGTTTATGCCCAATTGAGTTTGTAAAATTCGTTGGATACCTTACTTGGTTTATTCTAAATATTTTTTTTTTTTTTTTAAGTTCGAAGCAACTTAAACCCGTCATTTACAGCTACGGTATTGAACTTATGATTTCCCAAAGCGTTGGAGCCAGACTGAACCCTTCATCTGGGAAGTATTTCAAAACTATGGTATGTGCATAGGCAGTTCCGGTGGACGAGCGTCTAGCCACAAAGCGAGGTTCTTCAACATCTCGCTCATCTGCGCCCCCACCCCGACGGAAGAGAAGGAAGAGGCTTCCAAGGATCTCTTTTATGCTGGCCGACAGGAAAAACGGCCAAAATTGTTACCAGAGAGTTAAGCGACTTACGGAAGGCTACAAGCCATGTCGTTCGAATGGACAGAAACGCTCCTACTCTGAAAGTTTCAAGGCGGGCCGCGATGCTGGTAACAGAGGAAGAGAAAGACCTCCTCTGCGCTAAAAAAAAGACCAGGTGGAGTAGGACTTGGCATCACTGCGATTAGCAAGAACAATGGAAATCTTCGGGGTAAATTGAAGGTTTTCAAGCCATTCGTGAATGATCCCGCTATCAAGCTCACGGACACATTGTTACCGATGCTAGCCTTCTACAAAACCCTACAAGGTCAGAATTCCTACAAGGGACCGCTGTGAAGCTATGATTGACGAGGGTCCCAAGTTTAGTATACCGACGGATCGAAGATGGACGACGAAAGTACTCGAACAGGCGTACTTAGAGATTCCAGAAAAGTCTGCAGCGAAAGTGTTCGCAATCGAAGTCTGTGTTCGCGAATGTCTTTTTGATGGCTGTAAAACTCTTTTGAGCCACCTGGAACGAAAGGTTTGACTGTTTCGCAAAGCATGAAACCCAAATGCGCATACATGATCCTGAACCTTTCTGCAGTACAACTAAAAACTACACTGCAGAACTACTTAAGAGCTGCCCACTGGCGGAAATCAAAGGGAATGAGACAATTCATTGCAAAAGGAAATCCGAAAGACTCCTTGAACTTTGCCAGGAGGGTCTTAGAACTCTTACTGGCTACCTCAACAGCATACTGCAAGTTAAGGTACCATTTGAATAAAATGGGGCTTCCTGCGGAGACGGACTGTAGGTTTTGTGAGCTGGTGGAGGAAACCCTAGAGCATGCTTTATCAGGGACTGTAAATAACAGTTACTTTTTTCAGCAGTTAAACTTGGCCAGATATTTTTAAGTCGAAAATAAAATTTCGGTCGCCTACCATTTGGTGAAACAGAGTACGAACTAAGGCATTTTGCATAGGTAGCAGCAGAAGAGGAGTAGATTTGATTATTTTCTTGGATGCAGTCTCTGTATTGACATTATACCCGAGCCCACTGAGACCCGCAAGTCTATTCTTAACATCTCTTTGACCTACTCGACAATAACCACAATGATTTATGGAACTTACCAATAATCGCCAGAGTTTTTCAGAAAAATTCGCCCCTGCTATTTGTAAATGTTTTAATTTTCAGAAGATTTGTTAAGTTAAACAGCAGTAATTGGATAAAACTGCAAAAGGTGGGGTGGTAAGGTTTGCGTAAGTTTTTCAATCTTACATTATCTACTGAACGGTTGATTAATTTAGTTCAGGATCAAGACTTTAGCTAAAAATTATGCGTCTGGTTAGCTTTCCTTCGATCCGCAAAAGGGCCGAGTCTAGCTCGCGCTCTTTCTGATTTCTTATTTTCTAAGCATTATTACTTAAGCCTAAAAATATTATTAACAGTTTACATCTCGTTTTACTTAAAACTAATATCATTACATAATAATAATAATAATAATATATTGGCGCTTACACATATGTTCGGGTTTGGCCGAACTTCTGCTCATTACATATTTGAGTATTTATTAGAAATAAATGTGTTTCACCAAAAGGCTTTTTTTTCGCTGTCAGGGGGTCGAAAATGCCTATTGCATCATCAAAGTTGTCGTCACAACAATGGTATGTCCGGATACTAAAACACTCCCCCCGAATTGGAACCGTCGCCCACCCTGGGACCACTAATCGCATTTCTTCAGGGTGGCGTTCCATATTTCTCATTAACTTAAGTTCCCTCTGTGCATCTGCGTCCAGGTCCCGCTTCTTGACTCGAAGTAAGTATTCTGCATATTTAACTATGTTCTTCCAGTTAGTTTCGCTATGTAGCATGGCTTGGATGACATTATCTGGGTTAATTGGTCCTACAACGTCTTGCAGATTATTGCGCTCGGTTTCCCATCTTTTGTATCTGAAAAAAGTGTGCTCGGCATTGTCTTCTTCTCCGTCGCTGTATATGCATGACGGCTCTTCGGCTTTTCCCATTCTATGCAGGTATTTGCGAAAGTAACCATGCCCAGACAGCATTTGTGTGACGTAATCGTTTATTTCGCCATGTTCTCTTTGGGTCCACAGTTTTAGGCCTTTTATTAGCCTAGCCGTCCATCTGCCGCGTCTTTCGTTTTGATAGTCTTAGTGTCTCGTCTCTTACTCTTTCCCTTTCGTTGTCACTTGGATTCATTTGCGCCTTAAGCTCCCACATTTTCTTGCTGCACCAAAAGGCTTTCCGCTCTAAAAACCCGGGTACAAATTTTCCATTCCAGTTTCTCTTAATTCTCTCATTTCGATTACTTTTTATTGTTTTATGTTCAACCTAACACTTTTTAATTGACTCTTTTAACTTTATAAATATTTTTTGTTTAACACATTTTTCATTCATTCAATAACTGGTAGAGAGGACATTTTTTTTTTTTTTTATTTTACCATGTCCGCTATCCATTTTGATCCATTTCAATATTCACAAAAACCAAATTTTTTTAGCAGATTTTTTTTAATACTAGTTCTTTTAATCATTGAATGTCGTAACATTTATCGTTAATTTTTACTCGGATTTTTGCTATATTTGGCTTTTCTGGTTTTTCTGTATATACATATGTACGTACATTTTCAGTTGTTATGGCCGTGGTCTACTTCATTTGTTGTTACTTTTGTTGCTGTCGCTCACCTGCCATCGCGTTTTTAGACCTTCACTGCTATTGCGTCCATTTTCGTGCCAAATTCAATCCATCAAATGTCAAAAGTGCACAACGCCAACCATGTCCGGCACAAACTTTTGTGTTGTTAACTATGGCTATGTTGTGATTGTAATCCATAAAATGTCACAATTGATTTTCATTAAAAAGTTACTAGCGGCACTTGAAATTTTTAAATGCTACAACGCAAACTAGAAAACGAGCTATGTTTCCCTTTGTGGCGACAAATTAAAGAGTTAAATGTTCGTATAGCAACTAAAATAGACTGGCCGGCCTTTAATTTGTAGGCTTTGAACTAATCCAAATTTTTATACGACAGCTCCCATACATCGGATGGCATTAAAATTAGTATACCAAATCAGTGAACAAAAATCTGTTTAAATTGTTTTAAAAGTTAAAAAAATGACGAAGAGGCTCTTTTAAGATAGCCTTTTAAGTACGATTTTGAATTTAAATTTAGTAAAAGTGTGTAAGCAAAAACCGGCGTAGGTGTGTTCGCTTGGCAGAGGAATATCTCCTGCGTATACTATTTACTACACCCCGAATTACTCCAAAACGGAGCCCAGATATTATATCTTAGACCACATTTTCGGTCTCGAATTTTGGTATTCGGCATTACACCTGTCCAGTTGCAAAAGGCTATGGAGTTGCGTTTTGCGTAGATGTATCTCCAGTAGTTCGACCGCAGAGAAGAGTGGGGCCGGAAAAAGCTCTGACATTTCTCCCAAGCTTCTCACTCCCTTCATCTTCTGCTTAAAATTTTAGAGATGATTGCTCTTCATATTCTATAAAATAAGGGAGTGTCGGACGAGCTCGGCTTATACGCAGTCACGAAGTCGATAGAAGCAGCTTTTCTGGAGACAATCTTCTCGAAAAATACTTTACGAAACCGACAATAGACCTTAGAGCTTTATGGAGTTCATGTTAGGTGAAATGCACTAGAAAAGAATACGCTAATTAGAAAGCTAGAAGAACGGCAGTGGTAAGAATTCGCAGCACAAGGTGCTTAGACGACTAAGTATGTGTATGCATTCTTAAAGGCTGCGTGACTGACTGGAGGGATGGGTCAAAGCTTAACGGAAGGGTCGGTTATGGGGTGTCATCCAGATAACTCTCTATCAACCTCCTCTTTAGCCAACGGCAATTGGAGCCCTTAGCTCCTTCCTTGTAAGTTCCTAGCTAGTTGGGAAGTGCTCGACCTCTCTCTCTTTCGCGGCTGAATATTTACTAGTCCGAGTGGTAGGGGTGCCAGACCACAGAGATATTTTTGTGTTTTGTTTTTCGAGGGATATTGCAGAAAACTGCGTTACGGATGAGTTGTCCAAGAGGGAACCCTCAAGCCATACAAATAATAAAAAGGGTTCACGATTACCGTTGACCACATGTGAACTTGGACAGAGGTATTTTTCGTGGACTCAAAGGATTTTATCAAAATGCAACCAGCCATTCTATTCTGGTGGTGCCTCACTTGTTTTTTATGACGATGTGGAGGAATCACCCCATGAACAAGAATTGCGCTCTAAATACCACGTATCGCACATTCTTCAGCCATTCGCATTATAATGAAATATAAAAGTCTTTAATTACAAAAACAAAATAGTAGACGTTGAAAGATTGGTAAGATTTTTTAGAACAAATAGTCGAACAGAAACTAAAAGATACTCATTTAAAGTAAATATTTGATTCGGGCAACTTGTTAGGTGACCACCTTTCAAAAATATAAATTCGCCAGTTGTGTTCATTGAATCAAAATTTGATAGAGATACGGCCGTAATAAAGCATAAACATGCAAATTTTAAATACAAACGACGATACCTATGTATGTGGATTTAAAGTGACTAAGTTGTGGAAATTTTACACATAAATTAAGTATCTATGTATGCAAAAAAGAGTAGTAAAATTTTAAATGTACGTACCTAAATCTATTTTTTTAAAGTAGCAAATCGAGAGACAAAATTAATTTAGCTCAAACAAAAAGGACAACAACTAATTTGATTTTAAAATGTGTACGTATTTAAATATGTACATACATACATATGTACGCTTCTGTATGTACAATTACATGCAGTAAATATGTATGCACGAGGTATACATAAACAAACATACATACCGATGGTCCTCTGCAATAACGGCACAACTCAAAATTTCATGGTTTTTAAGTTATATGGCGGATTTGGTTTATAAATAATAATATTTTTTTGTGGAAAATCGACATACATATGCTTAGTTTTTACCAATCCATTTGTCACAAAACCGAACTAGCCAATCTTTACTACGACTGCCATAATTATGTTCCAAGACATATGTATTATTGCTAAATTAAGAAACGCAACATCTTTAATTTTCGCTACTGAAATATATGAAATTTTGAGTTGTGTCGTTATTGCAGAGGACCATCGATATGCATATTACCATCGCGCGTCATATACGAATGTATATAATACAGACATATGTATGTATGCATATATGTATGTATGTATTTAGATAGATATGGAGCAACAGGAATTTTTGAGTGACATGTCCTAATTTTAGAAACACTTTTACCGGCAGCCATTTTGGTTGTAATATAGCACAATATACATACATACGTAGAGCCAGCAACAGCACTAAGGCCCAGTGACTGTGGCAACATTTCAATTAACCCAATTAATGGACGAACCTAATTAAATTTTGTACATGAGGAACAACAACAACAACAACAGCGGCAGCAGCAGCAGCAGCAGCACGAAAAGCAATGGTGAAAATTGCTACAATGAAAGTCATCGACCATATAGTGAACAATGCCACCACCACCAAGTGGCAGCAACAACAACAGTAACAGCCAGAACAGTTCATAAAAACAACAAATTCTTGTGGCCATCAAAGTGCTATTTAGTAAGTTAAACAGCTGATTTGGAAATAAATTGAGTACATAGCATATAAACGTGTGCTGCACATACATATAATATTTATGTAATGTTAAGTACATATATTTCCTACATATGACTGCCACGCAGACGTCCAACTAAATATTCGTTAGTTAGTGTCTGCCACAAGTGGGGGTCGCTCGGCAGCAGCGGTTGCTTTGGTTGCTTGGTTGCTTGGATGATGACTGGATGGGTGGATGGCTACTAGCAGTCCTTTTAACTTTATGCTGTGGTAGTGTGAGTGAGCCGTCGCTCGATATTTGCCGGCCATAAACACTCAACTGGCGCTGTCAAGGTCCAATGCGAATGACCTTGAGACGAGGCAAAGGAAGCTGACAACCAACCAAGCAGCAGTCAAGCTGCCTTTTCCAACTGCCACTGCTGCTGTTGCTGCTGCCGGCATTGCTGTCGAAGAGCTGGCATTCATTAGCTGAGTCATTACTGTGGCCTTGAGTGTCATTTCGGCGTGGCAGGGCGGCCATTAGCCAAATGCCAATTAATAAGACAAAAAAAAAAAACATAATGACAAAAAAATGATAAGACGCCGATTGAAGTGATGTGGTAGTAAAATCAAATAAAATGAAGGGCCATTCCATTGTGACTAGTGGGACATTGTACTCCAGAATGTGATCAATTGTGAATTTTAACTATGCCGTCGGAACTTATACAACAGCGAAAGATATTTTTTTTACATAGAACGATAATACAAAGCGATTTCTTAGTTTTATGTAACTGGTGGGACAGAAAAAGAACTCCATTTTACCTTTGTGCATTCAAAGATGAATTTTAGCTAAAACACTTAATCTTCACGAACGACGTTTTTGCGTTGTAAAATATAAATTATACGCTTTAGTTTTCAATAAAAATGAGGTTTATATAATCTTCATAGAAATATTAAAAAATATTTAAAGTTGTGACTGGTGGGACATCTCCATGTGACTGGTGTAAAGTAATTATGCATGAAATAAAAGTTTCCATAGACAAAAATTACAACTTCTTTGAATTTTTTTAATATTTTACCACAGCTTAATGAAATGTAGTCATTTAGAAAGAGGTTACTACTGAAATAGAGATAATTAGGGCATTATTGGAAGAAAATATACAGGGTGTCCTAGACCACCCGTCTGCCACCTCTAAAATGGATAGAAATGTTTTTTTTTTTTTGAATAACCAAAAAATATGACCTACTAAATCGGTGATGTTCTACCTTTTGGTGGTATTACCGACTTATGGTTTCGACTAGATGTAGGTTAAACAGACCGGAAGTCTATTTTTTTCAATTATACAGACGTGATTTTTCTACAGATTCGTATTGTGAGTATACAAATACTTAACTTTGGTGTGCAACTTTTTTACCGGAAGTGCCTCTTTCAACCTCTAAATGACCTTCGAACTTCAACTCGTCTTGGACTTCCGAAATGGGCGGAATGCTTTTATTGGAAAACAAAAAATATGAATCGCCAAGTTAGGGATTTTCTATCTTTTGGCCGTATTACCGATTTCCGGTTCCGACCGGAAATGGGTTAAACTCACGGAAAGTCCATACATATGTAAGTATTTCGCATACAGTTCAGCTTGAGAAAGGTTTGATATAGACTTAATTTTATAAATTTTTTTTTTTGTATGCTGCATGAGGTTGTCAAATGCACCCTAATATGAAACCGGTAACATTTCTCAAATATACGTCAGTCGTCATACTACAACATCTCACCAAGAAGCAAAGCAAAATTTCAGCTTCATTAAAATGTATGAAATGTGGAGGAGTAATACCTATAACCATTTTCAAATAAACAACAAAATATTCAACACATGCCTTTGGAGTCAACTTTGTACCTACAACATTTCCCTATAAATTAACATACATACATACCTGTTTGTGTGTAAAACAGAAGTGGAACTATTAGAATGAGAAATGGCGAGCGTTGGTGCAATGAAGCGGGAGCATTTCTACAGCCCACAAAAGCAGACAAAATCAAAAGATCAATAATTATAACGATGTTGCAACATTGATGGCAGTCGGCCGCACTATAAGATATGTATGTACATACATATGTAAGTACATGCGGTTTACAATAGCACAAAGCATGAGCACGTCTTCGGTGCACCACCCCGAAAAATTTACCAATGTACTAGTATTCTTATCCTTCTATTCTAAATATCTACTTACCCAGCGAGCGAATGAGTGCAAGACTGTTTGATACCAATTGTTACCGTAAAATAGAAAGCCCCCCTCTTCTGGTATTAATTGTTTGTTTACTTTACAGACAGTGAAAACAAACTTCATAATCATAACAAAAGTTACAAGGTTTGTGAGTTTTCTACATTTTTTTAAATTCTATTAGTTATGCGGACGAGGGAGAGGGTTTTCTAAGCGCGCATCAAAGAGATGTTCCACGACGATTAAATATAAGTACGTATACATGTCTGAGGCACAACATGCAGTTTTATAAAGTTGATCAAAGAAGGCATAGAAGGAGCCTCATCTTAGACGAGTTTCCCGTCAATGAGTCGATCAGCTCGGGGTTAATTTCAAAACTGCACAACCAAACGTATTTGATAAAATTGGGAAGCTGCATACTAACCAGGACTAAAAGTGAATAACTCAGTGAGAGGGGAGACCAGTATGTTTGCATGTATGTATATAAAAAAATATTTATTGGACCAAAAAGTAGTGGGTAGGCACTGTGGCCAATGGTAATCAACTATTACCACCTCCGCATGGTTGTAAGCCATGCAGAGTCCGCAGAAGACTCCGGAAGCAGTGTCCGGAGGATGCATCAGACTAGGCCGAGCATACTTTGAAGTGCCATCTAATTGAAACTTAAGAAAGTTCAATTACATGGCAGTTGAGAAGTGCATGTGCAAAAATTGCATAAAGGAGATTTTTGCTCATGCAGCAGTACATAGCATGAATTTAGGCGCCCGGTGTTAGCAGTCGAGCCTAAACAAAAAGCATGGCATAAAGTCACGGTGGAGAAATTTAAGAGTGGTGGCCTATGTCGATGATGTGGTAATATTAGTAAACGGGTTATGTCCATCTGTAGTGAAGAATATCATAGAAGGAGCTCTAGGAAAGCTTTTCCATAGCAGAAATACACACATTGTTCGTCCCGGGGGGTGACTGCTGTTAAGAAAAAACCTGTTGCTGCTGTTAAGAAAAAACCTTTGCTTTTGCGATGTTGCTTTGACTAGGGCTTGAAACCAGGCCCTGCGGAGTGGTAGCGCGTACTGCTAACTACTACACTACAGCGGCCATTGTTGAATTAATTTCTCTAAAAAAACTCTTCTAAATTACTATTACAGGTTTTTTTTGATACGAGAAGCCAATTTCTAAGGTTTAAGTGCTTCTATTACTATTTGATAATGACTAGAAAAACACTTGGATTCAACATGGCGTAGGTCTCTCGCCTTTTTGTGGCAACATCAAGACGCACACCGCAAATTGAAGGAGAAGCTCGGCCGAAAACTTGACAAAGGTGTAAACGCCAAAATATTATTATTATGCTATTAATATTTCGAATGACTAGTGACCCTCTTGGATTCAACATGGCGTATGAGTGATGTTTATCTGGTGATTTTTCTATTTGATGTTCAATATTACTATTTAATGATGAGGTCCACTATTGATATGATTCATAATGTGATCTTAGATATATTAAGCATATGCTCACTGGTTAAGAAACAAAAAAAAAATTATTGCATATATTGGGACGTATTCCTGTTTCCGTACGAATCGAAAATCAAGAAATTTTCCTATCATTTTCTATACAAAAATTTCAAATTTTCGATTCGTACAAAAACCAGAATATGCCTCATTAATTGTTTATAAAGAAAAACGTAGTTACTAACTTAATAATAAATTTGCTTAAAACTGATTTATCGAACTTATATAAACTTTAATCCAATAAACTGATATTTTGGAACCCATCTACGAAATTTCAACGAAGTCCGACACGATTTGATGCAAATATACCTATTTGTTTATAAAGATGCATTTAAAATCTATAGTTTCCGGAAAACAAACAACAGCGTTGAGCAAAATGGAAAACGGAGTTGGAGTAGGCGTTTTCCCTGAATTCTTGGGATTATGAAGAATAATTCTTCTGGCTGACTTTGCTTGTTTTTACGGGCAAAACTATATATTTGATATCGCTGAAGTCTGTGGACTATTAAAAAAGTATCTCGAATAGCCAGGCTGCTGTTATGGTTGGATCTCACAACCACAATTTGCCGAAGTCAGATCATAACAAAGACGCTACTCGCTGCTCTTGAGTTCTAAAGCCGTCAAAGGCCGTGCTCTCACAAAAAAAAAGTCTGCTAAACCATTATCTTATGTTCGTTGGGCTCCAAAAGGTGTGTAGATTACACAAATACAAACATGGATAGCACCAATATACTCGTACATTGCAAACTAAATGAGATTTTGCAGATCGAAGGATATCTACATATATACTTTGTATGTTTGTTGGGTAAAAAGGGTGTGTGCATATAGATAAAAGTGGCAAGTGCAACCATTTTGTAAGAAGAACGATAACAGCAAACTTGCAAGTGGTACAAATGCTGCGATATACATACACGATACACAAGCCAGGAAAAATACATACATACTTACGAAAGTCGGAAGGCGAAGCAAGCAACCAAACGAGGATTGGGTGTAGCAGCAGCGGCATCAGCAAACAATGAAGTTGCAAGCAAGAACCCGTGGAACACCATTTTGATTGTTGTTTACGTATGTACCTACACGGAGCTACGCACAAATGCACACACTTGCATACAAACATACATACGTAATGAAGTGCAGATACACACCAAATCTGGCATCTTAAGTCGACACAGCAGCACCAACAATGGAAGAAGAAACTTGAAATGCAACATCAAAAGCGAAGGCAGCAGCTGCTACCTTAAAATTCTGTAGTTGCCTTTGCAACAGCAACAGCAACTTCAAGCAAACGAACGACTAGGCGATATGTATCTTTGCATGTTGCAAGCGGCAAGCAAGGCACCAAATGCATGCAGCAAGCGTAAATGTTGCATAGGAAATAATAAAGCGCAGATCGTATAAGGCGCCAGACGTGAGTGACGTTGCACATATGTGTATGTATGTAGATACTAATGTTCTGTTCATATGTATGTACCTTTATAGTATGTACATATATAAAGATGCAGCGAATTTGTTTGCGATGGCAACCAAATACGCTCAATTAACGCCACGAGCGGCAAACTTAAATGAAGCGGTGTTCACACGATGCGATCTTTATTTATTTTATTTATTTATTTGTTACAGTCTTACGACCTAATAATACAACTATGATATTCGTAGTTGTGTATATGAATTTTAATGTTCTTATTGTAAACTATGTATACAATAACTATATATATTATATTACATATGTCTATATCAGGCCGCATGGATAAAAATATGCATTTGCCCCCTCCAAAAAGTTCCGACCTTCCACTTTAATTTATTTGAATAATCGAGTACAAGATCGGAAATTCCCAGAAAACGCAATTGCAGTTCCCAATCATACGACAGAGCAGGCAAATTAGGCAAGTGGCCTGAAGAGGCAAGTTCCAGGCCATATTGTTAGGGCAGTTGGAAAGCACTAGTTTCCAATGTGCACCCTCACTTCTCATATTGTTGGTTCGGTTCGATGAGGATTTCCGATGTTATACACGCTGTCTGAATGAACTAGATCCAGAGCAGCACTGTTTGATAGGGTAGGAGGACGGTGCTTCGGGGATTGGTGTTTCGACTCTGTCAAGATTTGCAGATTCATCAAGCTGTCTGAGTGGCTTGGATCCAGAGCAACCCGGCCGGATGGAAAGGATTTGTTTCCATGCCGAGCCTCTATCTGATAGGTAGTGTTCGACAGTGATCAAGTAATGATCTCTGGAAGCTGGCAATGCTTTCACAATTTCTTGTTTGTGGCGGTAGTTCGTTAAAACACTTTAATCCTTTATAGAATATGTTCATTTTATCCACTTCTGTCCTATATAACGGCAATCTAAAGCTATTATTTTTATTTTAAAGCTATTTATTATTATGTATGAATGAGTTTCATTTATATATCTGAGATTGTCGCTCAGGTAGTCCGGCAACCGACCATTCTTTATATTGAATACGAATTTCATGGCGTGATAAAAAATTTGCTGCTTAACACTCAGCCAGTTCATATCGGCGAGCATCTCTCGTGTGGCAATTTTAGAGGCGATTCAAAAAGTTGACTGCACCCCAACTTCATTGGAAAAGATTAGTTGAGAGGCCATTCACACCAGGCGGTTGTTGCTTTCAACTAAAAGTTGCCGGGAAAATCGCCTCATGTAAACACGGTATGAGACAAACCTTTTTTGTTTTGTTTTTTGTTTGGTGGCACACAGTCTCAACTGACGCTTAGTGGAGACGTACAGTGGTGCTGTGTGATAAATATTTTGCTAAAATTAAATTGGCCAAATGTGTGTGTGGCTCGACCCTATTAAGTTGGCATTTCAGGGTACTATTTTATATATATATAAGAAAAATTTGAAAGGAAAGGGGG
>NW_016160804.1:19150-38810 GCF_001687245.7 Rhagoletis zephyria | reverse complement strand
AAAAACAAAAAGTTTGACGTGTATCTTGTGCGAAAGTGTGCTCGTGGGGACTTCCGCGAGCAGAAGTGGAAGCCACGGAAATGGAACTGCAGGCACGAAAGAAAATTTAAATTTTGAATTGAAAATCTTAAACTTGAAAAGGAGTAGGAGCTGACTTTTTGGAAATTCGGAAATTTTAGTTTTTCATGTGTGAACAGTGTTGCATTTAAAAATGCGCTAAAGTGCAGAGTTTCAGATTGTGTATGGTGAACGATCAGACCGCAAAACTATCAAATGTGGGTTTCAATGATCTAAAACATATTTGAATGGAAAATTATATTATCTAAAAAACTTTCATTGATTACAAAAAAAAAATATTCCGTATATGCACGCCATTTCGCTTTATGAAGCAAAATAATTGAAACAAGTAAAAAAGTTTAACAGTCATTAGATAATAAAAGTTATAAATTTTTTTTTTAATTTGTAAAAAAATTTTAAGAACTACCTTAACTTAACTAAGTGTAAAGTATGCAAAAACGCCGCTGGGAAGTGCCTTAAAAAGTGAAATAAAAACTCAAGAAATATTTGCTCAAATTGACCACCCTAATACTTTTACATATTTTATGGAATTTGCAATATTTAAATTCAAGTTCAAAAACTATGCAAAAAACGTATCCAAATTTGCTAAATCAACATTCAACCCTAATGTAAAGAATTGCATGAATCCATGAAATTTATGCACGAAAAAGAATTCTACATTGTAGCAAAACCTTGACAACAACAAGAAAGAAACTCAACTTTGCTTAAAACATTGTTTCTTCACTTCGCAAAAAACACCGTCGCTTTACCCATTCTTCGTTGTTTTTTTTTTTCTTTCCTGGCTGTCACATTTGACTTAATGCCCAACTATAATATTCGCTTTGTGCTCAATATTCGCTTTAGCTACATTTTACGTTGTGCCCTAGTGAATATCATTCAACAATAGATGCAACAACATTCAATGATAACCGCCGCCATCGCCGTCGCCGTTTAGTGTCTGTCCGATGTTTATGTTGTTTCCGGTATAGTGGGTGCGTGTTTGTGTTTTTTGAGTCGTACGCGCGCGCGCGCTTGTGTTTGTGTGCGTGCGAAAACTTCAGTCTGCTTGACCGACCATTCGTTCATTCATCGATCAGCAAGACGCCAGTTTTAAGCTTAATATATGGTAATGGCAGAGATTGGTGGCCATTTGGCTCACCAGCTACCAAATTTGCACAATCACACACAAAGTGGATTACAGCCGTCGCTGGTGATGAATCATCACCTGGAATTGGATTGCCATGGACATGATGTGATAAGTGAGTACAATCGATTTCGAGGATTTTATCTGTTTTGAAAATTAGAAAAAAAATGCAAATTCGAAACGTCATAAAATACATTTTTTTTTTTGTTACTTTTGGTTTCCCCTACCGACGGGGATTGGAACTCCCATCTTGTACTTTACGAATCGTTTTCTTCAGTATTCTTTCTAAAAAAATAACTGGAAATTTGTGAGCATATTACCTGCGCCAGAGCATAGGTGTACGAGCCACCACTTTTTTGGAATCAGATCCCACTTCTATTCGCTGTATGTGTGCTATTCTGTCATCTAATAACACCGGCACACAAAAAAAGTTCGACTTCGAAGACAGCCACATGGTAGGTTCTCTTCCTTGTGCGGTATCTAAAGACCTTACCCGACCATTTTTGAATCACCATTTTGGATCAGTCATTTCAATTTTTTTTTTTTTAATATGTATAGGCTTCATGTTTGAGCAACTCTCCTCAATCTGAATCAATGATAAAAATAAGCGAAATTTCAGTTTAAGTCCAAAGAACCAATGAACTAACAACTAACAAATCAATTTCTCAAAGAACCAACCTCGAGGTAGCCCCGCGCAGAGGTCTTTAGATACAACGCAGGGAAGATAACCTACCACTCGAACTTGTTTTTTTGTGCCGGTGTAATTCTTCTAAGAATTTTTAGAGGTCTGATCAGCATGGCCTCCAAAAGATGCTTCTGACGTCGGTATTGTTATTCCTGACTGTCAAGCAAAGGATAGCATTGCAGTGAAGGGTTCAGTGCCAGAACTTTGACGAACTATGTATAATGCTAAGCAGTGGAGGATCCAGCGGGGTGTTGAGGGTGTATTGGGGGCTAAACTACGTGTCAGTCAGTGGCGGACCAACGGGGGTGTATTAATAATAGACGCCACATTATACATAAATATGCGCCATATTAAAACACCCCCCGTGGGTCCGCCACTGACTGACACGTAGTTTACTTTGTCAGTCAGTGTTGGCAAAATGTTGATCTGATTAACGATTAAAAATTAACGATTAAAATGTTATTCGCGATTAACGATTAAAATTAATTAATCCTAATCATCTATATGATTAATGATTAAAATTATTTAATCGTTAATCGTCGGTTTTGACTAATTAATTTTAATCATCAATCGTTAATNGCGGACCAACGGGGGTGTATTAATAATAGACGCCACATTATACATAAATATGCGCCATATTAAAACACCCCCCGTGGGTCCGCCACTGACTGACACGTAGTTTACTTTGTCAGTCAGTGTTGGCAAAATGTTGATCTGATTAACGATTAAAAATTAACGATTAAAATGTTATTCGCGATTAACGATTAAAATTAATTAATCCTAATCATCTATATGATTAATGATTAAAATTATTTAATCGTTAATCGTCGGTTTTGACTAATTAATTTTAATCATCAATCGTTAATCTGATTTAAAAAAATCTGAAAAAAATCATTTTAAATCAAACACCATTTACGGTTAGTCTTAATTAACTGACCTTGTATGCAAAAGACAATTCCAGCATAAATTAATTAATCACCAAACCTACTTAGTCAAATTAAGAGTTCATGATTAAAAATTAATTTTTTTAATCACGGTTACGATTAACCGTTTAATCAGATTAAATTCAATCATGATTAACTGTAATTCGAATGAATTTAATCAAATTAACTAATTGATTAAAAAATCGATCGATTAGTGCCAACACTGGGCTCGGTACAACTCAATTGTTACAATAACAAGTATTTTTTAAGCAAACAACACAACTGACTTCAATTCTCAAATAAAAATTTAGAAGTACCGTTAATTTCTTCATAATCCAATAATTGGATCTAAACCAAATTAGTATGGGACCAGCTCTGAGGCACCTCCTTTCTGATAGAAATATAATTATCGAAATCGGTTAATGTGGTCCAAATATTCTGATGAATTGATAACCTCCTCCTTTTTTGAAGTTGATTAAAAAGAGAAAAATTAATGAGGTAAATTGTTATTATCAAATTTACATTGCAAATAATCTCAGCCCTCCCCCTAAATTATGTTCTACGTACGCCAATGAACACATCTAAGATTACTTTGAATTCCTTATGGTACAGTTGTAGAAAATCGGCTTGCGCCGCAATTTCCGAGTTTTCATTGTATCTTTCAGGAATGCGAAGGGGTTTTTAGTGCCTGATAAAGTCATCTTCTGTATTCACATAATTTTTTCCCCCAAATAATGCCGAACTATCTATTAAAGCATTAAAAATGTATTTTTAATCAGCTGCATTGCATCGACGATATTTAAATTTCGAAGTCCAAAATCTCATTGTGGAGACCAAATACACTGGATCGCAAATTGCTATCCAAATCACGAACCCTCATTTAAAATAAAATATAAAAAATAATTACTCTTCTGGCATTTTCTGAAAAAAATTATCCGAAAATTTCCTACTGTGCAGCGGCTAGAAGTTCGATTTCTGTTGTGAACTGAAAATTAAGGATAGTTTTTGTTCAAAATTTTAAGTTTCTTGAAGTCGTGTGTTGGCTTAATTCCAGCATAGATAATGTGGGTGAACTTTATGGGGCGTATTCTTGTTTTCGTACGAATCGAAAATCATGAAGTTTTCCTATCGATTTCTATACGAAAATTTCAAATTTGTAGGGCGAGGTGGAAAAATTATCCCGCCGATCCACGCCGCCGTCGCCGCCACCGTTTGTTGTAATTTTTCTCTCGCCGCCGCCGAGTCATGCAAACATCGGCGCGGCGGCGGCGGCGGCGTTCGGTGCGTGTGGATTACAAATATTCATGTACAAAATATTAATGATATACAGTGGTCGAAAAAATTATAGCCGCACCACATATTGACAAGTATTAACAATTTTTTCTTGTTATTTAATTTTTGTAATTTGTTTATAAAAATATGGTTCATTCTTTAATAAAACCCGTATAAATCCTTGTTTAAAATTTTGTAGAATATTAAAAAAAATAAACAAATTTTCGTAAAAATTTCGAGTTTTTTAATTAGATTTTGAGTATGTAGTTTTGTAGTCCATTGAATTCTAGTAGAATAAGGTGCATGTTTCAAATAGCTTAAAATTTACCGTTAATTTTTTAGAGTTTTGTGTGTCCCATTTGCTTCTATATAACGAATAAATTCAATTTATTTATATATGGTTCCTGCAGCCGCAACATCTTCGACGAAAAAAAATTCTAAAAAATCAAGGGAAGTTAACTACTGACAAGGATTTAACTATCGATATTCAAATCCACAGTGCTTAGTTAATACTTAGTTAGTTAATACCAGTTTAATAAGCCCTCATGGCCCTATACTTAAACTCTTGCTAAAATTATTTTATTTTTTTTGTAGAAAGCAATTTCAATTTGTATAGAAAAATAAACATTTTTCGAGGTTGTACAATTTGAGGTGAAATTAATTTCTGTAGTTTATTATTTGACCATTTTCACCAGTTATAAATAGTTGCCCATTGGATAATTAAATGACAGAATATCGAAAAATTGCGATTTTGTTATTTGTTTTATTTTTGTTTTTCATTAAATATTGCGTAAATACATAGGACTCGCCAAGGGCGCTACATATGCATATATGTATGTATGTATATGTGTATAATTATTTAACGCCAAACAGCGCTAGTTTTATTAAACACTTTAAATATTAAATTAAGCAATTTAGTCGATCAAATGGGGATTTAATTGCTTTACTTTGAGTTGAAACCAGCAAAAATAGAAAAACCAAAAAATAATAAATGCATGGCCCATATTCAACTAATGTGTTTAAAAGCGAAATTTAAAAACGGCTCCTCTAATAGGAAAACTTCAAAAACCTAAAAATTACTTTTATTTTAATACAGATGTTCCATGTCCATCACTATTTGTTTTTGGTTATTAAGATATTTATTTAGGTATGTACATTAGGGTGGATCAGCAAAAAAAAGTTGTGATTTTCCACCGGAATTATAAAACTTATTAAATTTTAAGGCTTCTGTCAAAATATTTCGGAAAATATGTAATTAGATTAAGGTGAGTTGAACCGATTTGAAAATATGTACCCCCATAAATCTAATTACTTTAATTCCGTTGAAAAATTTATCAAACATTTTTATCCAGACCTCGTAGCTCAACTTTTATCTGAGGTGACTTTTTATAAAAAAATATTTTTAGAAACTTTTTTTATTGATAAAAACCTCCATTTTTGGAGGTATTTTCACATATGTAGGTCCAGCTCACGAAAATCTTAATATTTTTAAGTTTTATATTTCCGATGGAAAAACATATTTACTATACATACATATGTATGTATGTATTTGAATGAATAGTAGTTATATTTCATGTGCCATGTGTCCCTGTCGGGAAACGCACTAGTGCCGAACTGGTTCTGTACTAGAGAATGACTAGTGCGCCTTAATTCACTTTTGTATGCTAACAACTGGCGAATTTAACATTCCGATGTCCTAAGAAGTGTCATTTCCATTTTTCGATAGTTCCGAACTAGTCCTAAATTCTATAGTTTCGAACCAGTTCTAAAATCGACAGACGAAAAAAGAATCATTATTTTTTAAATCTTTTTGGATTTTCCCTGCGTTCGATTTTAAATCATTACCAAAGAAGTGTGTTTTCAATTTGAAATCAGATTTGTTTGAATGATTGTAAGAAATGTACATTTATATACCTTTGACTGTAGCTGAGTTTGCAGAGGTGCTTGCTGTTTATTATTGGTTAGATTTCAGACGGTCTCACGATGTTAGAATGTTAACACAAATTTTTGTTTTGTATTAAGCTAGTATCCCACTATCGCGCAAATAGAAGCCCCCCGCTGCTTTCCTTTCTCGATAGTTCCAAACCAGTTCGGAATTCGTCAACTTAGATATAAATTTCTAACCAAAAATAAATAAAATAAAATAGTTTTTTTAAAGTACCACATTTCGCTGATTTTGGACTGGTGCGGAACTTGAAATTTGATTCACTAGTTCGCGGTTTCTCTGCAGGGCAAATACATATTGCAGTATGTAGAGGTACTGAGTAAAAAATTTGACCGACTTGCATTCACTAATTTATGAATATAAAAAAATGCTTCTGTCACCAAAAATTTGGTAGGTAAATATTAAAAAGTTCCATAACTTCAAGTCTCTATCCTTACTCCGGTTTTTAAAGTGATATACTCCTGAATAGAGTTGCAGTGGTCCGAACACTGAGCATCACCCTCTCCCCACCAGCGTTAATTCATTTAGTGAGTATTAGGCTCACGTTTTATTAAAATTGTGACCAAAGATGTCTAAGAAGATGGTCATGCGCCTAGCAACAAAATTAAAATAGTTTAAATTATATTATTCGCCTTTTATGCCTGCTTTATTCTATATTTAATGTATGGAAGCACACACACCTTTTTTTTTAATATTTATTTTTTTCTTTGTTTTAATTATTTCGCGCGCATTTAATTACTAATTTTGATGTGCTCCAGTGCGACTGCGCTTGGATGATTTGTTTAAATGCGCGTTGATTTATGATCTGAGCGCTGGCTGAATGATTGTAATTACCCGTACGTGCTCACTCGTATGTATCTACATACATAGTATGTATGTCGGATGATTTTAAGCTCGATTAGTTGGTTGAATGACATTTTAATTGTGTCTGAATTGTAAGTGAGTCAAAGTTTGGCTGCAAAATGTATTTTTATATTTCAGCCATAAAACAGAGATTGCACTGCATGGAATGCAATTAAAGCTAAAATTAGTTCTCTAGTTACAATAAAAAAAATGAATAAATAATGAGAAAAACATTTTCGCAAAATTTTAGTATTTTTTGCGAATTGAAAGAAAATTCGGATTATTTCGGCATATCAAAAAAATCCATTAATTCCATATTGACAATGGTCTACAGTTATAAAATATCCCGTTGGAAGTTATGTCAAAAACTGCTTTTAATTTTGGAGTCGACTTTATTTTGACTATAACTACGGGTCAATATGTTTATATATTTTAAATCCAATAGTTGAACCTTATTATAATAAACTATGAAAAAAATAAATCATTAAGAAAGTTGAAAAAAAATTTGAAGCTAAATTAAGCTAAATTATGTAGTTCTAAAAATTTTAACTCTGGAAGCTAAACAAAAACAAAAACATAAAAGAATAAATTTTGGATCTTTTCATAAATCACTTCCAATTTAAAAAAGCGTTTTTTAAACTAAATAGCTAACAAAAAAAAAAAAATTAAATTTGAAAAATGTAAATAAGAAAAAAATTAAAAAAACACCAAATAAATAAAGTACAGACGTTTCAAATAATTTTGCTACAACTGGACTATAACAAAAAATTATTGAAATTAAATTATTTATTAAAGAAATTTCGCAAAAATTTTTTTTTGTTCGTAAATTAATTGATAATTTTTTTTACTGCTTTCGAAGCGTCAAACGCTCAAATAATTCATCAACGCTAAAAGCTAAAAAGTTGAGAAAAGCAAATATTTGTTTGAAATAAATTTGTTTCGCAAACACACAACTTTTTTATGTCTATTTGAAGTGGTTATAAAATTTAAATATTGCATTTTTAAACAAACAATTTCAGCGTGGGTGAACTTTGTACGCTAATGCTGTTGCTGCTGCTGCTTCAGATGACATGCCACCAACCGTTTGCAATAAATTTTCCAGCAAATTTTGCAAAATTTACAGCCGCTAAATAAAAATTAATTACAATTGCATTGCAAACAAAACATTACAACAACAACAGCAGCAGCAGCACCGGCAACAAACAGTAATTGCAAGCGACACTTATGTGTGTATGTGTGTACTAGCGATGTTAATTTTTTCGTTTTTTACGATTCCGGGATTTTCGGGATATCGTTATCACAATCCCGGAATCCCGTGATGAGTCCCGGGATTTAGATATTCATTACTTTTCAACAACTTAAATCGAAAAAATTGCTTCTATCTGTCCTACCATTAAATAAATAATAAATAAATGTGTATGAAACCTACTTTTTTATTTAAAGTAGCGTTTTTTATGTTTTCTCTCTGACGTCAGATTTATTTTAAAGGACTTTGTAATATCAAAGATATGATTAATTCCAAAAAGTATTTAAAAAATTCATTGAAATGTACATATAATAGAAATATGGGTACCAAATGAAAGAGGAAATTTCTTTAGAATTTAAAAAAAAATTTAATTTTTTTGATTCACCAGGACGAATAGGTAATGAAACAGGAAATTTCTTTAGAATTTTAAAAAATTTACATTTTTTTGATTCACCAGGACGAATAGGTAATGTTTTAAGCTGATCAAGTTAGAAGGACGAAATTGAGGATGTTATCGAGTTTATATAAGTCCTTAACATATAATTTTTTCAAAAACGAATATTGCGAAATTTCAAGGAAAAAATTTCGCACGGTCTTATATGTAGACATTTAAAAAAAAAATATAAATTTTTAAATAAAAGAAATAAAAAAGGCCGGGATTAACATTCCTAGTGTTTACGCATGTCTGGGCCTATGTACACCCATATGTAACTATGCACACACATGCATAAATAGCAATAACTAATATTTGGGTAGAAACGCATAAATTATTTGTGACAGCCATCAAAACTGAGAGACGCGGCTGGGGGCGGCTGAGCGATTGACCACAACGGCTGCGCTGAGTTCCAACTACAACAACAACAACACCGTGGAGACACTTAAAAAATGTGCAAATAGTGCAACAAATTAATACATTTTTTTGAAAGTGGCAAACACATTACGATGGGTAACGGTAAAAGCACGAAAGTGGGTTGGTGGGCGAGTGGGCGCATGAAATCAGTTGCACTTTGATGGTGCGATAGCCAGCGGGGAGCCCCTTTGAAGCAAACACTAAATGCCGAAGTGCTTATGATGCAGCGGCTGGGTGGAAGGAGGAGAGGGGCATTGCTTTTTGGTTGGTATGGTTTATGTAATTTTAAAGCTTTGCAAATATTTGAAATGCATTTTTAAAGCTATTTTGGTGCGTACATTTTTAAGTAAATTTGTCGATGTGTAGTTAGAGGAAAAGATGAAAAGTTGTTTATAGGAAGCTTATAACCAACTAATTTCATAACTTTTTCTATATAAAATTTAATTTTTTTTTTTAATTCTTGTCCCTATATGGAATTAAATACATGATTTAGCACAAATTAAGTTAAATTCTTAATCAAAGAAGCAAAAATGCAAAAACCAAGGCTTGTAATTTATTTTACGAATCTTTGTCGATTTGACAGCATCCACCATTTCGCTGACGTCATAATAGCACTAATAGGTAAATGTACCTAAAAAGCTAATATGTATTTTTATGTGAATATGTTTTTGATAGTTGGTGGACTGGAAGAGGTACCATATCTTCTTTTGGACTTACATCAAACCATCTGTTCTATTAAAATGGCATTGAAAAGAATTTCTCCGAGCAGTTAAAGCCAAACCTATGTTTTAACCAATGTTTATGCTCCTCTACAAAGGAGGGAGGCTATTGGAATTCCTTTGAAAATAAGAAAACATTTTGCGATAAGTTATTTGGCAACGTTTCAAATGTACCTAAAATACGTTAAAATTTAAGAGTCTGAAGAGTAGGCACAATTTTACCTAGTTTTACATCACTATATCACGCCACATGTTTGCTTTTCCCCCTTCTTTTTGTAAATTATTCTTAACTCTCTCATTCTCTCATTATTCTGACGTCACACCTGGTTGCTCACATCTCGATAGGCGCAATCTTGTATTCTATCATTCTTTGTAAAAATTGGTTTTAAATTTTTTATTATTTTTTTATAATAAAACACAGTATTCTAATTTATATAAAATAGTGTAGAATTGAGTCAAGAACTCTTACTATTTGTAATTAATGTAAAATAAGATACAAAATTTTAAAACTTTAATTTCAATAAAAGCAAGTTTTTTAATAAAAATATTCTGCATTTCTTGGGATAAAAGAATTCTTTACTTTGGTTATTAAAATATTTGTAATTTTTTTCTAAGTGTCATACGATTGGGTATTTTCCCAAAATTTGGTGCAAATCGTATCCCAATTGTGTGAGTGCATAAATATTTTTCTTTATCCCAATCACGAAAACAATTTGTTAAAATTTTTCAGTAGAAATTCGCTGTATTGTATCTACCAATATAGTAGGGCTGTGCGATTATTCGATTATTCAATTACTCGAGTAATCAAGATTTTGATTGCTCGAAACAATGATTAATCGAGTTACTTTAAATATGATTACTCAAAATAAATAATTTTTCTCGTTAAAAGAGCTTGCTTTGGGAAATACTTATTTTCTTTGTTACATTCTGCATATGAAAAAAATATTTACTCTTAATTTTTGAAAACAGAAACTTTATTTTCAAAGTATCAAGGAACTTCACCTTCTTTACATGTAAAGAGTTCTTTGAAATGTTGATTACTCATTTTACTCATAATGTTGATTAATCACAAAGTAAATTACTCAAATATTTTTGTTTTTGGTTAATCAAAATCTTGATTACTCGAGTAACTGAACTTTTGAGTAATCATAATTTAGTGTGAGTAAAAAAAAAATTGTCGACCCAATTTATGTGTAAAACTTGTGAAAATCTATACAAATGTACCAATCGCGTGACACTGCCTTAAAAGTTAAAAATTTGAAGCTTCATAATTAAAAAAACTTCCAATCTGGGTAGAATTTTGTAACAAAAAATTTAAATATCAGTTTTTTTCTGTCACTTAGTAAGTAAAATATGTATGTATGTAAAATGAAAATTTTAAGCCCCATAAATAACCAAAATGCATACTGTTAATTATCTAATAAATTCGCATTTTATAATAAATAACTCTTAATTTTATTTTTGGCTAAACAAATTAGGATAAACGTTTTCTTCATTTCATTCTTTCCTAAAAGTCAAAACTCATTTTACTTTATTTCAAATAGTGTTGAATTTATTATTATGAAATTAATAAAATCAAATAAATAGTAAATTGAATTTAAAAACAATATTTAAATATTACCAATAAATGCGTAAACGAAAATAATTGCTAACTACAGATTTCTTACGCAAGGTGTCATCAACTCAAAAAAAAAAACAATGCTCAGTCGAGCAGCAGCGCGAGCTAAGCTAAGACGGTGGATGGATGCGTTTTTGGCGGCTTTGGTTTATGGCCGCACTCAAGAGGCGAGGGACCGTAACTTCGAAAACAAAAAAATCAAAACATTAACTCGAGCTCATACATATGTATGTATGCATGTACGTACACGTTTGTAAAAACCTGCAAATTTTGCTGTTTATGCCATTTCACTTCTGAGCTAACGTAAATATTTTAATGAGTTTTTCGTGTCTTATTTTTATTTTTATTTTTTTTTTTGTTTTTCAGCCAGTCAGTAGTAGGTTTGGCTGTTTGTTGTTGTAACGCCACCGCTGATAACTTCTCAAGTAGTCGTTAAATTAATTAAATAGAACGAAGTGTATGTATGTATTTACGTTTATTTTTTCTAAAAATTTTGCTTCTTCGTTTAGCTCATATGGGTTGCGCAACGCTTTGGCTGCCTGCAATCACGTGCGTGTTCCAAATTTTTTGTTTACGCAACAATTTGCTAAGCTAAGTCCAATCGTCCTTCCTTCCATAACTTTCCGCTTCTCCCCCACTTCCACATAGCGGTCTCAGCGCTTTTAGAACTGTCATTTGTTAAGTTCAAATTTATTTTAGCAAACTTTTTCGAGAGATTCTACAAAAACACTTAACCAACTCAATCCGCGACTTTTCGCAAGTAATTCCAGTATTTATTATTTGCTTGCGCAAACAAATCACACGCCAGCCAGCCAGCTAGCCAGCTAGCTGAGTGAAGTGAATTTATTTAGCTGTTTAAAAACAAATCTACGCAAAAATTTTGCTTAGCTTTCAGCATCCACTGAACAGCTGAGACATCAAACTGTTCCACTTGCTCCACTCTGGTCACCTCATTCAGATTCTTAGCTGTACGAGTGAGTACTCGCAGTGTGGCGGCGCTATTTGCGCGCTCGTAAAGTAAACAATTTTATGTCGCCTTATATGTATTTATAAATAATTACACAGCAAGTGGCCACGAACTGAGGCTTGAAATCGATCGAATGGGGCTCCAAGGGGTTATAGTTTAAATAGCATTGCTTAATGAATTTTAAATAAATATTTCCTAAAGCTGATAAATTATGTAGATATTTATGTGTCTACGTAGTTGTTGTTTATATTTCCTGGAACAAATAAATAATAAATGTGTAAGTGGATAAATAAATTTTAATACAAGGTGTTATAATTTCTGAGCTTTAATTGATCTTGCGTCTGGGTTGGCGATAGGTACATACAAAAAAAAAAAAAACATGAATTTTATATTTAAATAAAGTTCAGAAATTCTCACGAAAGTACGGCAATCAAGGAAATTCTTGTATGGTATACGAAACTCTTATGTCAAGGATTTTTTTTTTTTGCCGTAAGTTCTACTCCTAGGGGCACTGAAAGTTTTAGAACTTTTAAGACCGAATAAATTTTGAAATTTAAACAAAGGAAAAAGCAAAATGGAGTCTCAGTAGAACTTCTTTAAATAATAAAATTTATTTGCGTGTACATAGATTTTTCAAACAGAGCTTTATCGGAGAGTGTAAGAAAAGCTAGTGAGCACCGCATTGGTTCTCCTTTTTATAACTGTCTATGGGTTACATTTTTTCCACTTAATGTTTTACCCACAACAAGTACTTTTGCCACGAATTATTTCAAAAATGAAATTAAATCAGCGTTGAGCAGAGAGAGCTTTTACTCTGCAACGCGCCTATACAAAATGTAAAGGAAGCTTAAAAGAGCTTTGCCCGCGGGCAAGACAGTGCCCGTCAGTGAATTAAATACATAGTACATACATTGTCCCTCAAGACAAACAACTTTTTCCAGCGAGAGAGATTTCGGGTTTAATAAGAGAATTTAAAAGTTAACTCAGCCTCAATGCCCTTCGATATCCGTTTACTGCCAATAGTATTTTTGCAAAGCGCAGTTGAGTTAAAATACAGTTGTTAAAGCTGTTTGTCTTTTTGTAGCGCCGCTACTAAGCTCTGCCTGAATTTGTAACGTGCTGGTGTTGCTGTTGAAGTGAATGATGTGTTAGCTGAGTGGCTTAAGGCGGCAAGTAAAAATGTGGTGGGTGACACCTTCAGAAGCCAGATGAGTCTGGATAAGTATGAGTTAAGCCTGCTATGCATAGTATTCAGATCGTAACTTTGCATTCGAGTTACGCGGGTCTCTCGAGCAGCTGACGCTCTTCATCTGCGATGGGTTGTGATTTAAGCTCCGCTTACAAGTGAGTGCTGTTAAGGGAGGAGATTGCCTCTCGGTGAATGGTGTTTATGGCCTGTCTGAAAATGGTCCTTAAATATGCCTAACAGTTGCCTCTGCTTCCATAAATCGTCTTTTCAGGTGTTCCCTTTGATAGCAGCCCACCAGGAATCACTTGGTCAGAATAAAACTATGTTCCCCGAAGAGGACATTTAGGTGGTGTTCAGTAGACATCAGAAGACATCCAGTTCCTGTCCGGTGTGCGGTATTCTGATTTGGGCTCGTGCACTGTCTCCTACTTACTAGTCCTCGGAGGGCAACTTATCATTTAGTTACAATTTGCCAACATAGTCTTTTACCTTCGCCCCAAGTACTTCCGGGAAACGATTTGGTTACGTTTGTATACTTTATGAACAATTGTAGTTGTTTGCGAGGAGAAGGAGCGCAAGATGGGATATTGGCCAATATACAGTTTGACCTTTTTCATCTAGGTACAGGGACAGGGTAGATTTGATAGAGGATATGGACTGAGATCTTGGGTCATTTGTGCCCTATGGGAAGAGTGTAAGCGAAAAAGAACGGAGAGATAAAAACAGGTTATCCGATAACAAATCTATTATCGGACGTCAGTATTGAGCAGTCAGTGTATTCAATCAGTGAAACTCCCTCTGGTGGCTAAGGAAGCTTCGATGTGTGGAAGTTGAACAGTTCTCATCCTCGCGGTTTGATCTCGAAAAAGTACTGATTACTGTGGATCATTCCGATAGCTCTCTGTTCAGTGTTATATAACTGTGTAAGTGTGGAGTAATAAGATTCGGCGAGTACAATGCTAGTTGGGCAGTTCTCTAACAGGGGCGATTTCGGTTAAAGCCAAAACTTACCTGACTGCTTATGGCGCTTATGCCGTGGTGATATCTCCTAAGTTTCCCGGGTTTTAATAGCAGAAACACCTCGCTGGACCCAAATGTTTAAGCGTCGACATGCATAGTCCATTAGGACCAATAACTTTGAAGGCTTTTGCTTTCACTGAACTTCATCACTGGTGAAAGTGAAATACGCAGAAGGTTTTTGGAGCCTGTGCAGTAGGGCGGGTTGATTTTTATTTTTTAAATCGTATAGCAAAAACGTATACTACATAAAATTCTAAGAAAATTCTCTGAAAAAACCATGTATCTAAAATAAAATCCTAATCCGCGCCTCTCGACTTGAAACTTTATATGGCCGCCTTTGCCAAAAAAATAAATGTTAGAAAAAATAGGGTTTTCCAAAAAGAAATCGAATTTTCTGAATAAAATTGTTTAGTAACGTAGTTCTTTTGTACTTTATATTTTTTCTACACTCACAATTTTTTTTCATTAAAAAAAAAATATTCACCCAAGTACGCAAATCAGAGGAGATGCAAATTGGGGTTCAACTGCTTTTATAATAATTGATTATTTTGATTAGTCTCAAAACAATACCTGTATTGCATAAACTACAATATAATATAATAAAACATAATATATTTCAAAAAAAGAAAATAATTTTAGCGAAAGAAGAGGAAAAAATTTTCAAGTCGAGAGGCGCAGATTAGGTTTTGATTTTAGACCCATGGTTCCTTCAGAGAATTTTCTTAGAATTTAATGTAGATTACGTTTTTTCTATACGATTTTTAATTTTTTTTTTCATCCACACAAATCAACCCGCCCTACTGTGCAGCCTTCTGGTTACTCGACGTTTGGCTTAACCCACCCAAGGCTGCAGAGTGAGCTGCGGGCATATTTCTTCGTGTCGGAAGAGTAGAGATGGCAGATCGAAATAAAAAAATACTACAACAACAACAACATCTAACGAACATTTAAATTACAAACATTTATTGTAAGTATCCAGATTTATCTAAAAGCTATCAAGTAGCTAATAATCCGGAAATACTTCTGAAAAAAAGTGAGGTGAGGATTTTCTATATTACGACAGCGATATGAGTATTCAACAGAAACTTCATAATTTCCTAGCCCTACTTACGAAAATGGTCACATTTTTCGAATTGTTTGGTGGTGCCAAGTTCCCTTCATTTTTTGCACCAGCCTCCAATTCACATTTCTTAAACATTTTATAGATTTTTTGGGACAACCGAAGATCAATATTTACCCATCAATTGAGAAAAAATCTAATGTCTATTCTCGAGTTTTTTGGATCGATTCGCGGATCGAGTCGAAACTAAAAAATGGATAAAAACTTAATCATTAATTGATCTTCGATTTAATTGATTTAAAAACGGCATCTCTACTGACGAGACACAGCACGATTAACCAAGTTTACTCAAACCACAGCTGAAGCTGCAGATTTATCCGTCAAAAATTATTATAAAGATTGCTGTTTAAGACATAAACCGTAGTAAATATTTACTACCAAAATTAAACGATTTATAAAAAATTAACTTATCGGATTTTTTAAAATATCCATTCTCTCTGAATGAATCTCTGAATCTCTGACACAGTTAACTTTCAAGTTAAATAAAAAAATTGAGAAACGCAAACTTATTTTAATTAAAAGATTGTCAATCACTTAATTGAAAATTTTTATGTTCACTATGTTGTTTGTAGTTTTATGCTTAAACATTTTTATTGCATTTTCAACTTTTTATTAAATAAATTGGTATCGCCATAATTCGCATTATTTGCTTGCTAATTTTGTAAAAAAAAAAATATTCGCATTTGCGTTTATTGCCTTCTTCGCAAATGAAGTGTGGATAAGGTGTAATCTTGTCATTTGCATTAAATTTTCTCAACTCTTTTTTTTTTTTTTTTTGAAATCATACATAAATGCGCAAACACATGTATTATGGCGAAAAATCAACTCTATTGGCAATAAAGTTATTGTAACCAATTAAACCAGTATCAACTTACGATATTTTTGTAAAAAATATTTTTATTAGTATAATTTACTTAAGTTTGGTGTGTAATATTCAATGCAATAAAATTTATCTTAAATGAGTTTCATAAACTCGTTTCTGCTAATTGAAATTTTTACTTTAAAGTTCGAATGCCAATGCTGTTGGTTAATAAGAAATTATTAGTGAATTTCAGGAGCAACCATGTATCTATATGTATGTATGTAATGTAGACAACTTATTCATATGTACATATATGTATGTATGTGTGTAATGTGTTTCAAAATTATGCATTTTTATTACAGTCAAACTAGGAAAATCTTACAATTTTTTGCATGGCGGTCGATTATGGAACATAAAAATTGATTTGCGAAATTCAGTAGGCTGCTGAATCGCCGCCAAGGGATATTTAATAGCGATGGTGACAGCAGTTTTATTTTGGAAAATTCGATTTTGCTGTTTAAGGTCATTGATCGGCATAATTTTCAAAATGTTGGCAAAAATATTTTAATCAAAAAATAGGCAAGAAGATTCGATCGATGATGCGGGCCATTAGCATCAAGATAGAATTGCGCATTATCGCTTTGAGTCATTGCACAATACATATGTATGTAGGTCAAATGATCATCATATTTGAACCAAAAATTTTAAGAATAGCGTAAAGGAGACTAACAGCCCTATTCCCACGCCTATGACAAAACTCAACGGCTGACTATGGTCTTTACTATTGCGCCTAACACTATGCCGCAAATTTATTTTAAGCTCTCTAATGGTAACAATTGTCATTGCTATTGTTATGACCTACTGAGTACGCGACAACGGCGAAACAATGTTTAGACTTGTCCTCATTTTCGTTGTTGGTGATTCCGACAGGGTCAAATTTGGTTTGGGGACAAACCGGTTTCGGCGTGGTGCCGTATTCAGTGTCATTTTTCGTTCTCTTTGTGTTTTAGGCGCAGTAATTGTGACAATAGTCATACGATAAATGTTGTCAATGTTGTGGCTATAGGGCTGTAACTCTCGTAAAACAATTTTATTAACCCTTTCACAGTTTCATTTTTTTTCACAGTTTTCACTTTCACAGTTTCACAGTTTCATTGTTGTATTTGCTAAGAGAATTCTACAACGCAAATAGTATAACCCTCTACAACTTTCCTTTGCATAATTTTAGGCATATGCACTGCAGTGTATGAATAAAAAGTAAGGTGGAAATTTAAAAGAATTCTGAAATTATTTTCACTTGATGTGTAAGCCTTCACGTGTAAACCCAGACGATACAGAAACAAATCTAATCCGTTGTTCTAGAAAAACTGCTCGTTGAGATATGCATGGAGTTCGGGGCTCTTTCGGAGTCAATTCGGAAATTTTTCGGAATCATTTCGAGACTTGGTCGGGTCCAGTTTGAGACTAGTTCTGGACTAGTTCGGGACCATTCCGGTTACAGTTCGGGACTTTTTCATAACTTACGGGATACTTCGGGACCAGTTTGGGAGTAGTTCAGCCCCTTTTTAGGACGAGTTTCGGACACCGATGTTTACAACTCAAATTTTATAAGTATCTGGCTCTCACGCCGTTTTTTAAGCTATGTTCAAAATACTGCTTAATTTTTGTCTAGCCGCCCCTATTCGGCTTTTTATAACTTTCATGAGCATGAAATGGTATTTATTATAACTTTGGTCCGATGTTTGTAAGTACCAGAATATGAAGAGATAGACCCATTAAAATGTATACTTATATGATCAGAACGTCAAGCTGAGTGGATTTAGCCATGTCCGTCTGTTTGTATGCAATCTAGTCTCTCAGTTTTCGAGATATCCGTATCAAATTTGGTAGGTGGGTGTATTTTTATAATGTATTAATCATTTGTCGGAACCGGAAGAATCGGACCACAATAACATATAGCTCCCATACAACTGATTGTTCAGATATAAGATTTTTCGTTATAACTCCTCCATTTATGTAGCTAGGAACATGAAATTTCGCACTATTTATTTTTTACAGTAAAATGAACAAAGATCGGGTCACTATAATCTATTTATTGCCTTCATACAACTGATTGTTCAGATATGGGGTTTTACTGTAAAACTACTTTATTTGGATAGCTAAGACCGATAAATTTCGCAAGCTATTTTATAAATAATAAAACAGCGTCTACTGAGAAAATCGTGAAAATCTATAAGCTTTATCTCCTTTCGGGCTCCTTTTGAAAGAAAACACGTATTTTAACGAGTCACAATGTTGAAGATAAAGTTTGGACCTGGTTTTCCTCTTAATTTATGTCCTTCAAATCGGGAAAGCACACTGGTGTATAACTTGGTTGTAAATTTACAAATTGTGGTATATATCTGATAAATTGTATGAAAATTCACAAATCTACACCAAGTTATACACCAGTGTGCTATTTGAGAATATAGGTGCACTACCAAAATAATCCTTATTCTAGAACTTCTGTTTATTTTGGAACGCACCTTGTCTTTCGGCGAGGCGACCAACGCTTGCTCCAGTTTAATGAGAAAGTGCAACGTCTTACACGAAAATAATCGTCTAATGAAGTCTCTATAGAACTCTGATGTAGCTAGTACCAGATTTTTTTTTTCATTGCTGACTCAACGAGATTGATAGCTTCAGATCTTTTCCCAGAAATGCAGCTGCAAAACACCACTGAAAATAGGTGTTAAGGCAATGAGTAGTAAAAAACTTCAATTTTGTTCAGTTCAGACAGGGTTCGTTTGATTGGGGCATTAGTGCCATAAAGCATTCTAGTCTACATTCTGGGCTACAAAAATTTAGTATGCAATTTGTTTTTCTTTTTTATACATTCAAAAGTGATTTAGATTTTTTAAATTTGTTGCTCACGTCACACAGCTATGCTCAAAACTTGGTTGTTTTTATGCATCCTTACACTTTTAAACATTTACATACATACATATGTATATATTTTTCATATTTATATATGTATATGCAAATGTTACACATGTTTCTTCTACTGCGGTGCAAATAATTTGATTAACGATAATTTGTATTCGATTTAGAGGAGTAACGGTTGCACTAATTTGCTAAATTAGTTAGTTTGCTTCAGAGCCAAAGCAATTATTTCAACTAATTTATGGGAAATTAGTTTCATCTACAAGCATGCACATTTAGACACACACAAGCATGAGCACAAACAAATGCAAAAGTTTGCAACAAATACCAAAAAAAAA